>NC_084826.1:23142111-23415174 GCF_958449725.1 Rosa rugosa
CGTTATTGTAAATTGCAGTTTTGAATGCCTTAACGATCATCAATTTGGCTGAAATTTTGCAGAGATGATCTATACATTAGGACCTAAAAACTGAACGGTTAAGATGTGAATATGTGATCGAAAAGTTGTCAAAAACTTGAAATCTGTTCCTAAGCTAAGGTAAGGACATCCTTAGCCAAGGACTATATATATATATATATATATATATATATATATATATATATATATATATATATAGGGACGTTCCAAAGAGGACGTCCGTAAAGTAAGAAAAGTGCGGACAAAATATGTGTCAGCCAGCCGATAGAGTTATTTTCCATCCGGGTTCCACACTCCCACATACATCATCTTCTCTGTCTCTCACCCACTCTAATTAGTCAACACTCCTCCTCTATCTCTTACTCTCTTCTAGTTTTCTAAAGATTGAAACTCACTCTCGATCCTCATCTTGGTACTCTTGAAAGGAAACAAAGCCGTTGACTGTCATAAAAAAACAAAGTTGTCACGATTCTTAACATGAAGCTCCATATCCCTTTGAGTCCTACACAAAACTTCCCTCTAAGCTTGCTTCAAGCTCCACTGAGTCAACTCATGCTCAGTGATAAAGCCATCGTCGGGGTTGACATCAACCTTGAGGAACAACAAGACCAACGGCCTGTTGGTGACCTTGAACTTCTCCTCGTTATTCAAGTAGTTCTCGGCGTCCATGAAATCCTTCCACTCGATGAACAAAACCCAAAAAAATAAAACAAACAATTGAAGATTGATGTCTCTAGGCATGAATTCGGGTATTGATTATCTGGGCATTAATCTTGGCAGTTGATTTTTGTTAACTAATTTTGATTTTTGATTGCTAATCTGAGTATTAAGCCGAGCTGAGAGTGGAAGAGATTGACAGAGTCGAAGATGTCGACGACGTTGTTTTTGGGGAGACACGGCTGAGGAGGATGCCATTGACGGCAGAGGTACTCTGTGTTGTTTTCGATCACCTAAAATAAATGAACTCTGAATGCTCATCAAAACAAACAATCTCAGATAACCAATGAATCAAAAATTCAATTTCCCGCAAAACCATCACGAAATTTGAACAAAGAAACTAAAAGAGAGTCAAAAGTCTTGAACAAGAATTTCAGAACAAATCCATTTGGGAGATCCCAAGTTCACAATCCTCCGTCCACCCAAGTGAATCCATCACTGCCTTGCCGTGGCATTGTGGATCTTCTTGATTTGAATCTTCTCCCGAGCAATCACTCAAATTCTTGATCTTCTTCTCTTGGAGACTCGGCGGTGGGGGCTGAATCTTGATCCAAGTGATCGTTCTCCCATTTGCAGTCCTTGCGGCGGTGCTCGATGTCTGCGACGAGAGGGTCGAAGGGGATGTGATTGTGAGAACGGTAGTGAATATGAATACTGAGGCCCTGCCCATTTCAAGGTTTAAACTTTCTAATCAATTTGTTTATGGGTTTATAGATCAGAGAGACGGAGGAGATCAAGATCAAGAGCAAGTCGCTCCTTTGGAGTCAGTGTTGACTTCCCTTGGACTGAGGGTGAGAAACAGAGTACATGATGTCGGTAGGACCCGCATGAAAACTAGGTTGATTATCTAGCTGACACGTATTTCGTCCGCAGTTTGCCTGCTTCACGGACGTCCTCTTTGGAACATTGCTGTATACACACACACACACACACACACACACACACACACACATATATATATATATATATATATATATATATATATTCTATCCAGAGCGAGGCCTCGCTCTGAAATTAAAGTACGAGGTTGGAGTTCAGAGTCACTTTTCGGTCTCATATCCACATCTCGACCGTTCAGTTTTTAGGTACTAATGTATAGATCATCTCTGCAAAATTTCAGCCAAATTAATGATCTTTAAGGTATCTGACTCGGTTAAATCAATGGAAGAACTGAATTTGTCCAACCTGAACAGTACTAGCTTTAAGATAGTTATCAATGCCTTAACGACCATCAATTTGGTTGAAATTTTGCAGAGATGATCTATACATTAGTACCTAAAAGCTGAACAGTCGAGATGTGGATATGAGACCGAAAAGTGACCCTAAACTCCAACCTCGCACTTTAATTTCAAAGCGAGGCCTCGCTCTGGATAGAATATATATATATATATATTGAGAGAGAGAGAGAGAGAGAGAGACACACACACACAGGGCCCTTCTGTTAAAGAATCCATTTTTTTATCATTTTAAGGGATCCCTTGTTTGACCCACTTTTCGATCACATATCAACATCTCCACTGATCAGTTTTTGGATCCCAATGTGCAGAACACTTAACGAGTTAGATACCTTAACGATCATCAATTTGGCTGAAATTTTGCAGAGATGATCTATACATTAGGACCTAAAAACTGAACGGTTAAAATGTGAATATGTGATCGAAAATGGCCAAAAACTAGAAATCCGTACCTAAGTTTATGTAAGGATGTCCTTAGCCAAGAAGGACTGTATATATATATATATATACAGATTTTATCCAGAGCGGAGCTCCGCTTTGAAATTAACGCGTGAAGTTCGAGTTTTGGGTCACTTTTCAGTCGCATATCCACACCTCGACCATGCAGTTTTTAGGTACTAGTGTATAGATCATCTCTGCAAATTTTCAACCAAATTGATGATCGTTAAGGTATCTAACTCGCTTAAACCAATGGACAGACTGAATCTTTCAACCTGAACCGTACTAGCTTTAAGGCAGTTATCAATGCCTTAACAATCATCATTTTGACTGAAAATTTGTAGAGATGATCTATACACTAGTACCTAAAAACTGAACGGTCGAGATGTGGATGTGCGACCGAAAAGTGACCCAAAACTCGAACTTCACACATTAATTTCAAAGCGGGGCTCCGCTCTGGATAAGATCTGTATATATATAAATGGAAGAGTTATGCAATGATAAGATGCTTTTAATACAGGCCATCTCCAGTAATAGAGGTTATAGAGCTAATTCCCTCATATATAGCCCTAATTTCATCTTCAACAAGGGTCCATAAGAGGGCTAAAGAGCCAATTTGACGGTTAAAAGGCTATGGGAAGGGCCAAATTTGGCCCTAAGAATAATCTAGTTCACAAACGTAAATGGGACGAGCTCATAGTGGAGAGATAGCAGAGAATACCATGTGTATTTGTTGCACAAGTAGAACACAAATGATGGTGTGGTTAGCACAAGTGTAGTGTCATGCGGCATGACACTATTGGCACTACTAAAAACAATTGCAATTGCTTCGGAAATTTGCGACGGAAAACTTTTCCGTCGCGAAAAGTCAGCTTTTGCGACGGCATGTGCTACGGCTATGTTACCGTCGCATCTCAGAGAGTTTTTGCGACGGAGGTAACCTTACCGTCGCATAATTATACATCTATTGCGACGGTATAGTCACGCCGTTGCTTGTATAATTAAAATAAATAAATAAAAAAACAAGACTATTCAATTAATCCTTCATTCCTTCAGATTAGATCTAGACCAAAACTGATTTTCTTTCATGCCACTTCCTCCTCTCTCTCTCTCACGCTTTATTCACCGAGCTCAAAACCCTAACCTAGCGATCCCCGACCTCCATTGAAGCGAGAGATTTGGTGAGAAGCGGAGGAGATCGAGCTTCATTGATGACATGGTCGAGGAGGACGAGGAGGAGGAAGAGGAGGACGACGACGATGATGAATACGGCCCCTATCGTGGCGGCAGCGGCGGGAGTCGTAAGCTGAGCAAGAAGAGGCCTTCTGGTGGATTTTCTTGATTTCGCAGCGGTGGTCGATTCAGATGAGGAGGATGAGGAGGAAGATACTGTACATTATAAATAAAGAATTGTGATAAGAGCCAAGCTGAACCAGTTGCAGTATTTCCAACCTGAAAAAGTGGCTCATCAATCTTGTAAGTTTCAGTACGCTATCTTAGTCTTGTTACACACAAGTCTGTAGTAATTGGAAACTGGGTTGCTTTTGGGTAGTCTTATGTTTTTCTAGCACACACCACCTGTTCGATGAAATGCCTCACAGAACCCTTCAAATTTTAATTGGGTGGGAAAAGCAGTGTCTTTTAGCTTCCTGATTAATTGGGTGCTGGAAATTCAGCATTTTGGGTGTGAAAGTTGCAATCTTTGCATCAGCTTTTGGGTGGTGGTGTTGTTGAATGCTAGATTTCTTTTGGGTTTATATTTAATTTGAGTATTCAAGCATCGTGTCCTTTGATTTTCACACTTGGTTTGTTGTACTGGGTTTTTTGTTTGCTAGGAGAGAGCGGACTCCAACATAGATAGATGTTCCTGAGGCCTCCAACAGCATCCTCTACTTTGTGGGAACCGTCTCCGAAAGGTGATACACTCATTCTTTCATTCTTTAGCTTGTATGTTTAGAAACAAATTTTAAAATAACCTGTTTTCGTGTTGCTTTACTTCTTAGGTGCTTGCCTCAGTACCATAGATTTCAAGCCGCCTCAATTATCAACTGCGAGTTCATATAATCTTGGCTTGAAGGTTTGATTACCTCTTTTTGAGTTCCTTTTGTTCTTTTTGTCTGCACATTATTGTGGAAGTGTACTACAAATATGCATATTAGATGATCTGGCTAAATTTTGAATATGGAAAGGACTGCATCTTATTTCCTTTTGTTTTGCTGCAAAGCTGAATGTCAAGTTGGAAAATATAGATAACAATGTGTTCGTATGTTACTCAGTTATATTATGATATTATTACTCCATAAAAAGTAAAAGATAGTGGTACTTGACTACTTGTCAAGAATTTAAGTCAGAAGGCTGAGCTAGAACTGTTGCTACCAACCCTCTTCCCTATGTATGATTGTGCTACTAGTTGATTAGATCACTACGTGTGTTCCTAGTGATGTTACACTCTTAGGCTTCTGCTGTTCAAGTTGTGACTTGTGATTGTAAGGGTACTTTTGAAAATATTTGCCTGCTTAATTTGGAAATACATAGTTATTGATGTGAGTACATGCTTTGTTTAAAATGCAGTTTGAGCATGGAAAGCTTCGTAAAGGGGGAAGTACATGCAGAACCATCTACTCTGTCAGTAGGAAGCCCAGTGTAGAACCAACTTTCAGGAAGCGAGATGCATCTCCCCAAAATGAGGATCTTCCAGCTGTACTACCTAAGCAAAAGAAAAAACCATATCCCATTCCCTTAAAGAAGATTAAGCAGGCTGCAAAGGTGAACAAAAAACTTGCAGAAAAGGGTATAGAAAAGCCGCTCGACCCTCCAAAAAATGGATTACTTGACCCTGATCTAATTCCTGTTGCTCATCAAGTACTGCATGCCTGGAAAGCTTTGATTAAAGGCCTTGCACAGCTGTTGCATGTTATTCCAGTATATGGTTGCCTGTAAGTATGTTTTAATTGTATTTTGTATCCATCTTTCAGTATGTTTCGCAAGATAGGTTATAGATTGGAACATTAAATTGTTTTAACTCTTTGGCAGTGAATGCTCTGAGGTCCATGTAGCCCATTCTGGCCATCACATTCAGGACTGTCTTGGTCCATCAAATGCTACACGCCGAAGCTGCTTCCACTCATGGCCATCACATTTGGGTTTTGCAAATTGTGATGAAACTTGAATTGGGTTTGCTTGTCTTGGTGCTGTTTTTAATAAAGAATTGGATGGTCTAGTTTTTGTAACTTACTGCTTTTGTAGTCTGGTTTTGGATTCAGGAATGTGAGGTCTTAAGTCTTAATAGAATATCCTGCATTGACAGTTAAGGTTTATCCCAAGCATGCTTAAATCACATTTCTTTTCTTTCTGCTGTTTCTGGCGACTGGATTGATGGGGTTTTGTTCTTTATTGATGATACGATAGTAATGCAAACCGATGATAATTCTAATACAGATCGATGTGGTATGTGGGAACAGCTTGATTGAGTAATGTCCTCTGAGATTGGCTAAGTGTACAAAGATGACTTTGCTTTTTGTCTTATTGTATGTCTGTTCAGAAATTAACTTAATAGAGGTTTATCTTTTCTTATTGATAATTCCTGTTTAAAGTTTACTCAATCCAAAAGGTAAGATCTTAAGACTCTGAGTCAGAATGGTATGAAAGTTTCTGTTTCTTATAGTGACATTAGCATGACTTTCCGTTTCTGATCTTGGTTGGAATTTACAGATGCAATCCATCCTGCTGATGTTGGACTTAAAGAGGAAAATCCAGATGATGATCGAGGGCTTGGTTTTTTCAGAGACAATCTAAATAGAGTTTCTCGATGGACTCAACCAATAACATACTTCAATTTATATGAAGGTGATAGTTTTACGGTAAGCATTTAGCAGAAAGGACATATATTTTTACTTCAATACCATCACTTTACTGCCAAATAGAAATGCTAACTTTTTCTTTTTCTTCTTCCCAACTCGTTCTTATGGATTTTATATTGTGAAACTTTGAAGCAATCGTTGGTAACAGTGTTCTTATTGCCTTGACTGTGTATATGTGCATGTAAAATAAATCGAGTTTCTCTTAATGAACTTCTGATATTATGTAGATTATATTTTGTGTACTTCTCCATGATATGATTGTTGGAATCATCATTCATCTAAGTTGCCACTTAACAATTTATTAGGATTCTTGTTGTGTTAAAAGCTCTATTATATTATTACTGAATGATTAGGTAAATTGTTTTATGCAGATGTGTATATTCTGTTTTCCTACTTCCTCAGTCATTCCACTTCATGATCACCTTGGCATGACTGTTTTTAGCAAAGTTCTGTATGGTTCTTTGCATGTGAGAGCTTACGATTGGGTGGAGCCTTCCCACGAAAGCAAGGGATCAAATTACTTTCCAGGTCTGCTTTCTCATTGAAATTTCAGCTTTTGCATGGTTTATGCTTCTTAACAAATAACTATTTTCATATTGCTCTTAGTTCCTAAACACAATGTTCTCATGATCTGAGGTCAAATTATGTGGTAAATGATGGTGTGCTCTCCAATGCAGTAAGATTGGCACACTTGCAGACTTAATACACATTGTACTTACATGGGTTGAAGAGATTTTACATTCCTCTTTCTCATACTATGAGTCTTTTGGTATGTGTTACAGGAGATGAGATGACTCGAATTTTCTGGAAATCAATCAAGGATAAGGTGTGTTTATCTAACTCTTATTTCTCCATCAATATGTGTGTGTTATAATATATTCTTTTTTCCAGTTTAGATTTTCTGGTCAAGATTTTGATTACTCATGCTTTCTCTCCTCATCGTGTTACATCTGCAGCTTATTCTCCCCTTTTTGGATTTGGACATTAAGTACTTTGACCTTGGTCTTCCTCACCGTGATACCACTGATGATAAAGTTACCGTTGAAAGTTCAGAGGCTACTCTTAAGTACGTTTGCTTGATTGGTGTAGGTTGTCAGATAAGGACGTTTTGTATATGCAAACATTTACTTCCATTTTCTTGTAATTGAAAGTTGATATATACATATTATGCAGGAGGATTAGAATGGGGCTGCTCCAGCTAGAAGTGTTCTGGTGTGGATCCTAATATAAATTAGAAAGTATGCTTAGGCAGCAGCTGTGGTTGATAGTCTGGCCATCTTTTAGAAGTGAAGGTGCTGCTGCAGTGCTGTTGTTTTGGCTTACTCTTGATTGCTGCTTGGTTATAGATGATGGGTTTCATATTGTAATTTGATATTTTTCGGTTCATAATAATTGCTATAGATGGTACTAGCTTTGGTGTGCAATTCACACCATTTTTTTTTTTTAAAATGAACTATTCTTTTGCGACGGCAAAGTATCTGTCGCAACCAATTCACCTCATTTTTTTTTAAAAATGAAATATCTTTTTGCGACGGCAAAGTACCCGTCGCAAATAGTTTAACCATTGCGACGGCAACAGTTTTCCGTCGCAAATACTTTTTGCAACGGCATTTTACCGTCGCAAATGGATTTTGTGACGCCACCGATTGCAACGCCAACATTTCCGTCGCAAAAGGCTTCATTTTCCGTCGCGAAAAGTTTTTTCCGTCGCAAAAGCCCAATTTGCCGTCGCAAAATAGGCGTCGCAAAAGCAATTCTTTTTAGTAGTGTGGTTATGACTTTTAATATAATAAACAATGAACAATTCTACAGATAATTAGCCGATCAAGGTATTTTTTTAATCGTTGTAATTTCTTATTTCGTTTTTTTTTTAATTACCTAAAGGAAAATATTACGTTTTGTTCAAGTAAATCCAGAATATGTATCTGGCCCAAACTCGAGGTTACTTGACCTAGTGGTAATAGGGTTAGAGTTAGAGATAATCTCGGAGAATCTTGGAGATATCCAATCAATGTAATATTACGTTTCCTTTTATAACTCTGATTCTATGTCTTGTAATCCTCTATATAAAGAGGCCCCTATTATCAATGAAAGTACGACTCAATTATATCCCAATTTCAGTTTTCCTTAAACACGTTATCAGCATGAAGCCCTAACTCTAGTTTCAAGAAGCCAAAAACCCAAAAATTCTTTTTTCTGTTCGCTGCTATTCGCCGTGCACCTCTCCTACGCGCCCGTGCGCCTGTTCCTGCTGCAAGCCTCTGCCGCTACTAGCCTACGCTCATAGTTCAGTTGCTTGCCCTTGCAGCATCACATCCACCTAGCACCTGCTTCGACTAGGATTGAAAATCCTAGCTTAGGATCGATAGCACATCTCTGCAGCCCAAAGTCACAAGCTAGCGCGCAGCACACTACGCAAGCCAGCGCAAGCCAACACACCGCGCTTGTCACGAACGCCCACAGCGCCTACCTAGCGCACAACCTGCCAGCAGCAGCCCCGCACGCCTCTCGTCTGCCAGTTTCAACAACTAGGATTGATAGCAGTCTGCAATCCTATAACAATGATCGAAACCACGCTGCAATCCTACAAATCGGTTCGCCTGCACTAGGACTGAAGTTCGTCTACAATCCTACAACGAGGATTGAATACGCTCTGCAATCCTGAGAGGTAGGTTTTACTAAAAGTTCCCGTTTTTAGTTTTTATTCTTTTTCTCTTCGTTTTTTCGGGGACTTGCAACCTCACTTCTTCTACCCCCCCCCCCCCTTTTCTTCTTCATAGGGGAGACCAAAAGCCGAACTGTGGGGATTCGTGCTCACTCCAAGCTTGGAGCTTGTAGAGTCCTCCAAACTTTGAGTTTGTTGAGAAGCTATGATCGACCACAAACACATCATTGTTTTTATCTAATCCAATACCTCTTGGAATCGGATTTCTTGGAAGAGACTACGCTCAGAAATCCCTAATTTCTTGGAAGTGAATACGCTCGGAAATTCATAATTTCTAGGGAGCAACTACGCTAAGAAATTTTATATGTTTTCATGGTAGCCTTTTTTGCTCCGAAACTAACCATTTTTCTTGTTCTCTTTCAGGATGAGTAACCTAAACAAACTGGACTTCGCTCTATTGGGAACAACTATCTCTGGATATCACAAGTGGTTCGTGATGTCCGCCAGCATCTCAAGGCCGATGGAATCCTGGATACGATTCTCGAGCCTAGCCAGAACGTGCTAACTGTTGAGCAAGCTCAAGCTTTGGAAGCAAATAGAGCAGTTTTGGAGGAAAATAAGGCGAAAGCCATCATCCTAATGACTCGTCATTTGCTCCAGTACGAGTATATGAATGAAGAAGACCCCAGAAGGTTGTGGGTCTCACTTAAAGAAATATTTGAGAACGTCTGTGACTCCCTGCTTCATGATCTAGAAGTGAGATGGCATAGCCTCTGCTTCTATGATTTCAAGTCAGTTCTTCACTACAACTCGGAAGCACTTCACATTAAATCCTTAATGGAATTCTGTGGTAAAGATATCACAGATGTGATGTTGATTGAGAAGACTCTCTCTACCTTCCCCGTCTCTGTATTCATGGTTGCTAAGAACTATTGAATCGATGTTACTGCAGGATGGATCACAAGGTTTCATGAGCTCATTGGAGCTATGAATGTCATTGAAAAGCATGACAACATCCTTGTGAAGAACTATAGTTAGAGACCCGTGAGAACATAACATATTCTGGAGTTCAATTATAGTCGTGCCCCTAAGGGAGGGCGCCAAGAGCGAAACCCTAAATCTAGGGACAATTCTGGACGCTCTGGTCTATATTCTTGCTCTAATGAGGAAAGTAACCACCAAAATATGTGGACACGGAACAAAAGAGGTCAACGTGGAAAGAGAGGGGGAGGCAACGCCTCTGGCCATGTTGGTGGCGCCACCAACACTAAGAGCCATCCTTATAACACTTTCAAAGTGCCTCAATCAATGGAGTTTGAGCACAGAGATGTATATTCCCGATGTGGAGTGTCCGGTCATTGGGCACACATTTGTAGAGCTCGTGGAAATATTGTCACCACCAACAAAGCATATTGTGAAGCAAGAGAAGATCACTATGTGGGACAAGAAGATCAAGAAGATGATCTAGAATGAAGGGTTCAAGACTTCAAATCTGGCTGGGATCAATAGATCGCCAATTCTGTTTAAGTATTTATTTTTCCAAGAGATGTAATAGGCAATTGCCATATATTTTGTACTAAATGCCATTGGTTTAGCTTCTCTTCAAAGTAGACTCATCCAAATTGAGTATGATGTCTAGGAAGGTTTTGAGATAAGTGGTACTTAAGCGAGTTTTGCTCCACTGACATCTCTCTACTCACTTGGTCGTTTTTATTTTAGAGTTACCGAAAGAAGTTAAAAGACAACCATTGTTTTGCATTAGCTAGTACTTGCATTAGATTCTCTTAATAGTTAAGAAACAATGATGTACTCCAATGACTTATGAATAAAATTTTGAGTCCTTTTCATCATGACTCCATTTTGATTCTGAGCATATTACTTTGTGACTATGATGGCTGGGCCATCAGGATTAATTCAAGGACATGGAATGGTCCAATTCCTCTTGCCAAATGGCACCTTGATTAATGTCACAGAAGCTCTCTACGCTCCTAGGGCTAAACACGCCCTATTGAGCTATTCGAGCCAATAGCTTTCATGCGAAAATGCATGTAGAGAACGAAAATTAGTTCTTTTGCAATACCTCTAATGATTGCGAAAAAATGTGCATCTTAGAGAAGTTTATGTGTCTCTCTAGTGGACTTTATGTCACTATTCGAGCTATTAAATCCAATAAAATTGTGAGATAAGATCTCTTGGATTTAGACACATATTAGTTTTGTCACGACAGGATAGGTCATCATAGTCATGATATGATGATCCTTCTACTAAATACTTCACACGGACATCCATTCTTTCGAGCGAAACGAAGCAAGAATCAAATATTGATTCCCGGACTAAGTGTGACCGTCGGCCTAGGGCCGCCACCGTCCCCTTTGATGATGCCATAGTAGGCGCCACCCATGGCCATGACACCAAGGATGTCAATTCCCATGGCCATGACACCATGGATGCCACTTCCCATGGTTATGACGCCATGATGGGTGATGTAGTCACAACTTTGCTTCAAATAGCGTTTCAAACGCTCAGGCCCAACCACAATCCTCATTGGTTGCTTCCAAGGCCTATCGCTCATTTTACAAAGCCCGTTCCTTAGGGAAATTAAGACTGAGACCGTCCTATACAAAGGATATGAAAATACTCATTCTGTTCTTACATAGAATCCATGGGGATTCTGTGGGCTGATTCAACCAACTTGCAAACGTTTAAATATTTCATAATGTTGGTTGAAACACAAACACGCTGGTCACGTTGTGTGCCATTGTCCACCTGTAATTGCTACTTATACTACACTCCTAGAACATATCATATGACAACGGGCTCACTCCTCGGATCATCCTATTCAGTCAATTGGACTTGATAATGCTAGAGAGTTTACATTGAAGACTTTCGATGGTTATTGCAATGCGACTGATGTTGGACATCATATTCCCATGACCACACCCAAATGGTCTTGCGGAAACGACTACGATGGTAGCTCAGAAATTGGTCATGCACACCAATCTCCTTATATCCACTTGGGGTGATGCAATATCGCATGCAGCTATGCTAATTCTTCTACGACTCACCGCCACTCAATCTATCTATGCGTTACAGCTAGTGACTGGGTACGAGTACCTCGTACTTACGCATATTTGAGTGAGCCATTTATGTGCCTCTTGCGCTGCCATAGCACACTATAATGGGTCCTCACAGATGACTAGACAAGTATGTTGGATATGAGACTCCAATAATCGTCTGCCACTTAATGTCCTTGCTAGGTGATCGCTTCACCGCATGTCTTGTGAAGTGTCACTTTGATGAGACAGTCTTCTAGTTGTTAGGGGAGATAAGAACACAGATGTTCAACAAGAACGACAGGAATTGTCGTGGTCTGTCCCCACTATATCTCATCTCGATCCCTGTTAAAGTGACAAGATCACACATATCTACTACAAACATGCCTACAAGGAAGGATGTCCCTACGAGAGGACATAGCACCATCCTACACAGAGGTAGGAATGGCGCCAACGGCATAGAGAGTGGCACTCTGGCGTTACAGGCCATAGCCCCAGTTAGGATGCGTGGGAGACCCATGGGTTCGAGGGATACTTTGGCACAACTTAATCCTTGGATCATCGACACTCAAAATCTGTCTCATGAGAATCTTCTGGATTATGGTTATCGTTGGGGGACGCCTCAACATTAGAACTTATTACTGAGAATATAGAGCTCTATGAAAACTACACTAGTGTATATGAGTCATGAGATAGAAACTCCATCATGATTGATGATGTATTTGCGCATTTCATTGCTCATGAGTTCGTTGAGTCTGATAATATCGAACCACGCTCCTTTGATGAATGGATGCCAACGTAGAGAAATTAGGCCTAAATGGAAAGATGCGATCCAGGTTAAGTTGGATTCTCTAACAAAGAGGAAGGTTTTCTGAGCCAATGATGCTAACACCACCTAGCATAAAACCTATTGACTAATGGGTCTTTGTTAGAAAGCGTGATGAGAAAAAGATATGGTAATCTCGCCTTATAGCGCAAGGCTTCTCACAAAACTCCCTGGAATCGACTACGATGAGACATATTCTCTCGTAATGGATGTCATTGCACTCCACTACTCTGTCAGTTTGGTAGTTTCCGAATAATTGAATATGCAGCTTACAAATGTGGTCACTACGTATCTCTATGGGGATCTAGATACGGAATATACATGAAAGTTCATGGTGAACTTCATTTACCCAAACCAAGTGGCTCTAGACCACAGAGCGCGTTTACAATGAGGTTGAAACGCTCACTAAAGTGACTACTTGATTGGGAAGGAATATGTCCGCGCGTTTCCATAACAAGTTTCGGATTCTATCACGGTTCATGTTGGACATGATCTTCATTGGAAACCCTTAAAGAGTTCAGGGAAACCGCTGAACACTTGAAATCCGATTTTGAGATGAAGGATTTTGGGAGAACACGATTATGTCTCGGTTTGGAACTTGAGCATCATGTTGATAAATGCTTAGGCATTTTGACAAGGTCAAGCCTTCAAGCACCCTCATGATCGTCCGTAGTCAGGATCCTGAAAAGGATCCTCTTTGTCCAAAGGATGATGACGAAGATGTGCCAGAGGCAGAAGTGCCTTACTTAAGTACAATAGGCGCATTATTGTACTTAACTCAATGCACAAGACTGGACATCTCATTTTCCGTGAACTTGTTAGCTAGATATAGCTTTGCGCCAACGCGACGCCATTGGTGTAAAAGATATCTTTCGATACTTGAGATGTACGATTGATATGGGCTTGTTCTATCCCTACAAAGAGATGATGGATTCGGACCCATCACACACCAGAAACGCCGCCAACAATGGCCTGTGTTCTCAATCCCTCCCCCTCCCCCCGAGAAACGATATAAGTATTTTGGAAGGTTTTGCTGATGTTGGGTACCTCTCTGACCCACACAAAGGTCATTCCCAAACTGGTTAAGTGTTCACCATGGGTAAGACCGCGATATCTTGGAGGTCTACAGAACAGACCCTAGTCGTTATATCTTCGAACCATGCAGAGATTATTACTCTTCACGAAGTGGTTCGTGAATGTATATGGATTAGATCCATAATTACGCATGTTCGAACAATTGTGGTTTGAAGTCTACCACAGATGAGCCTAAGAGCATTTAGGATAATGCTGCTTGTTTTGAACAAATAAAGCAAGGCTATATCAAAAGCGACAACACCAAGCATAATCAGCAACAACAGACTCTCCTCAAGATCAAAGTGAACTAGGTTCGATCTAAGAACAGTGTGCCAGACTTGCTCACTAAGTCATTGCCTAAATTCCACTTTTGAGAAACATGTTGGTAGCATCGTTTGAGGAAGTTATCCGAACTCCCATGACCGTAGTCATCAGGGGGAGATGTCTACAATTATGGTCTCGAAACGTGAAGGTGTGTTGTGCTCTTTTTATCGAAGTTATCCGAACTCCCATGATCGTAGTCATCAGGGGGAGATGTCTACATGTATGGTCTCGAAACGTGAAGGTGTGTTGTGCTCTTTTTCTCCTTCGACCGAGGTTATTTTTGTCCAACTGGGTTTTTGTTACTCGGCAAGGTTTTTGACGAGGCAAGGAGAGGAGCGCCACATTTGGGCGACACAGAGGGGAGTGTTCAAGTAAATCCAGAATATGTGTCTGGCCCAGACTTTAGGTTACTTGACCTAGTGGTAATAGGGTTAGAATTAGAGATAATCTCGGAGAATCTTGGAGATATCCAATCAATGTAATATTACGTTTCCTCTTACAACTCTGATTCTATGCCTTGTAATCCTCTATATAAAGATGCCCCTATTATCAATGAAAGTACGACTCAATTCTCTCCCAATTTCAGTTTTCCTTAAACACGTTTTACATTTTTATCTTATAATTTTACAACAAACCTACACCTTTTTTGTTTTGGTCCCAAAAATTAATTTAGAAAATTACTCATAAGTGTTATTTTGAAGCTTTAATTAGTCCTAAAGGTCACCTAGTTTTTTATATATATAAGACCACTTGCATGCTCAAATTATTCATTCTCTGACGATTGCCCTTCCACCTACGAAATCTAACTACATCGAGATTGATTCAATCTCTCTCTCTCTCTCTCTCTCTCTCTCTCTCTCTCTCTCTCTCTCTCTCTCTCTCTCTCTCTCTCTCTCTCTCTCTCTCTCTCTCTCTCTCACCCTCACTCTCTCCGCCTCCCTACTCTCTCCCCCTCCCTCCCCCTCTAGTTGTCCTCATCTTCCTCCAGAACGTCGTCCAAAATATGTTGACTACTTTTCCTGCGGGTTCAGGCTCCTTGAGGAAGAGGACGGCTTAGCTTCGCTATAGCTCATTACTTGTATTGTAGTCTAAGGTGATTGTATAGAGATAGGAAGAATAGATACAGAGGCAGACTTGCTCGATACAGAGGAACACTAATTTGAGATGAAGTCAAGATAATATACCTATACATGGAGTCAGTTTACCTCTATATCAAAACTAGTTTACTTGATGGATTGATACATTAATGTACTGTAGAATTTTACGTTCAACCAAGCTCAACTAAAAGCCCAAATAAAGAAAGCCCAACTAACACTTTTCTCAAGGAGACCTAGCCTCGAGAAGACATAACCTTGAACAAATACAACATCAAGGGACTTAGCCTCAAGGCAATCAACTACTTCTTTGAAATATGCGCGCAAGTAATGGGTAAGAGAATTGCGACCGAAGTACATAGTTCATATCCTTATTCATAAAGTAACATAATCCCACTATCTTCAAGCTTGAAGGACATGTAGCGTCAAGTCATTGGGTGGACTAGCGAAATGTGCACCATAAGTCATGGCTCGAGTGAATTGCGGTCCAAGCTAGTGGCCGAGTGGATTGCGGTCCAACCCGTAACTAGCTAACTATTGGATAAGGTTTGGGACACTATAAAATACTCTAGCTTACAGATCAGGTAAGACATAAATTGCAATTCTATCACTATTCATTTCATAACATAAGCTCTCATTTAGGTATCAGAGGGTTTTTTGCGTATACCCCTCCTATCTCCATCAATCGTCGCATCCAAGCTTTCATCCAACAAAACTCAAGGAAGATAGCTCGAGGACGACTTGCCAGTCATAGTCACTCAATTTCCACTCCAGTCCATAAAGTGGGTTAAGGAGTCTTCTTCCTAATTTTCTTTCACTAACACTTAGGGCTCGTTTGGTTCGCGGAATGGAAAGCTTGGGAAGGGAAACTTTATCCTTTCCTGTGTTTGGCATGCCTAAGGAAATGAACTTTCCAGCATGAAGGGAAAATAGGGAGGAAAGTGGATCCTCCCACACCCCACGGGGTTCATTTTCCCTTCTACTTTTCTTTCATTAATTGCACATTAATTGCTTAGTATAAATACCATTTTTAAGATTATTATTACCAATTTATCCAAGAAAATTTTAAATTTTGAATTGTTTATAATTTGATATTAAGGATCTTTTCAAAAAATAATTTGATATTAAGGATACTATTGGAAATTTGATGTTGCTTACTTTCCTATTCATGCACAAATCAAAACATTGAAAAGGAAAGTAAAATACATTTTCATATTACTTTCCCGACATTCCCAAACATAAGTAGGTAAACTAATGGGAAATTGGGAAATTTATTTTTCTATGCTCATGGGAAAAGCCAACGAACTAATTTTCTTTCCGCAAACCAAACGATGCTTTAGAGAGGCCATCAAAGAATGAGGACATAGTGACAGTGAGAAAGTCCTAGGGGCAAGGATTCTAGCAAAAACTCTCGACTCTATTCTCTTCTACGTATACTACTAGCATAACAAATGGTATCTTTCTTCATATACATAGCTACTGTGGGAATCTCCCAATTGTCGTAATATTACCCTTTCTTCTTCCTTGCTTCTTGTTTGTTTGTTTTTCTTTTCTTTTTCTTTTATTTGGTTAGAGGGACGACAAAGGGGAAGGATATGTTCACTCTAACTCTTTTGGTATAAGTAAATGTACGTGCTCGACGACTCAAGTTGCATAATCAACCACTTCACATAGATCTAAATAATGAGCGTCAAACATGATCACTTTTACTTTCCTTGTGCCCTCAAGCACAAAAGTCTAGACTCTCTCACTCTATAGTCTATATCCCTCACAATATCTGTGTGTTATATTGAAGATGAAATTGAAGTTGAAGTTGAAGTATGCTCTCTTTCTTCTTCCTGAAGTTTTAATTTCTCTATATTCCCCATACATGATCTCCTATACCTATTACCTACAACTTGGAGAATCTCCAAACATTAAAGCAAGAAAACTTTAACAGCAGAAAATGGAAAGAAAAGCAGCATATGTCATGGATAATGATCATGAGAAAAAGAGAAGCTAGCTAGGTATAGTCCAAAAGAAGATTTTTGTTTCATCGTGTTTTGTTTATTTTTATAAGATGAGATGGTATTTTTGTTTTTCTTTTCAAAAGTGATTATGGGGTCAAGTTTATTTTTACCTTTTTACTTTTTCTCTTTAGACGTCATTGGGGCCTCTCAAAACAAAGTTGTCTCGTACCTATAATTTGAGGATCAAAAGCAGCTTAGATCTGCCTTCAAATGGTTGGTTCCTAATACTTAATGGCCACATATCTTGCAGGGTACATGAGGGTTATGGCTATCAAACAGGTTTAGTTTATAGCAAAGATCAATATACACTAATGACTTCGATTAATAATGACATGCATCGCCTTTAATACCCCACTGTGATTTATAGCATGCATGGATTGTAAAGGATATCCATCAAAGTACTAATTTGATTCTGTCATTAATTTTACTTTTTTATTTTCAGCTAGCAATGGGCCTTTACTTGATGTAAATTATTTAACATTCCTTGAGTAGTGTTAAATATTGAAAGTTTAAGTTTCCCTTGCTTTTAGTAAATTAAATCTAGGCTGCATTTTATGGGTTTTAAAAAGTTGTCTAAGTGAAAATTGGAAATCTCCACCCCATATCGATGGATTTGTTTGGGAGGTTTACCTTTAGTCTCGTTTGATTCGCGCATAGGAAAATAATTTCTATGTCTTTTCATGAAAAATTAAGATTTCATGAATTTTTTATTCAAATGTTTGGGAAGTTGTTAAAAATTTTGTGAGTAATGCAAGAAAACATGGAATGAAGGGGGGAAGATTTAGAGCACCGAATGAAGGGAGAATATTTACAGCACCGACATGCACTTGCACCAACATGAATAGATGGTTGGATAACATCAAGTGGACTTTTTGGTTATTGAAAAAAAAATGTTAACTACAAATATCAAGAGTTGAGATAATCTAATAGGTGCTGGATTACTTGCACTGCCAGTGTATAGAAGAATTTTCAACTATCGAGTAATTTGATTTGTGATGTCAATGAATTAATTCAAACTTGAATGTACGTCTACACTGATAAAAGACAACACAATCCTGACTTCTAGATATTTTACCAAATAATTGTCCAAAAAAGAAAAATGTTATACCAAATAAATGATCTAATTTTTTTTGTTACGAAGAAAACAAAAATTTACAACGAAAAATCTCTACATCCCCCGCTCAGCTTACAAAGTCAAGTTTGGACCTAACTTCAGAACCTCACCGACAGTAATGTATGTTGAAATTAATGAAACAATTAGTAGTTAGGAGTAATTTATCAATTCATTTGATTGGCAAGAAAAGATGAGTGCCTTAAATTATAATATGGCTGAAAAGGTAGTGATTCGAGCCAAGGGAGACAAAGCTGTCGCCTCTGTATTGGAATGTGAATACAAAGGCCATGAAAATAAAACATAGAAAGAAATAAATAAAAAAACATATATACATATGTTCTCGTGCTTGGTCTCCTTATTGAGGTCTTGGTAACAGTATCGTGGAAATAAGATTAAAAATAAACATTCATAATTTTGGGAATAGAGAAGAAAGAAAGAAAATGATCGAGTACGTCTTGGGATTTTGACCAGAGAGAGAGAGAGAGAGAAGGGTTTTGGGGTAACTTGGGTTGAGTCGTCATTGAGTGTGAGAGGAAGGGTGAAAAGAAAAACACGAGGGTATTGTATGGCTCCATCGATGATCGATACTTGTATTTTGCTTTTGTGTGATTTATTTTTGCAAAGTGACAAACAATGCTCACATTTGTATGGTGGTATTCTGGCATACTATGGATGATCGATCGCTGATTTCGAACTTGGAAGGAAGAAACAATGACTAGAACTCGTAATCCTGACTCCCATGGTATATGGCTCAGCATGCAGAGAGAGAGAGAGAGAGAGAGAGGTATAGTGTGGGTGGCCCAGAACAAAGCAAAAGGGTTGGAAACTAATTAATGGGGGGAGGGGTATTTGGTTTAACTAACAAAGTTGGTAGGAACTTGATTGTGATGGATGACAATTAATATGCTGATCGAACCAGTTTCTCTCAACATTTAGAGACTTCTGGTTCAATGCAGGCTGTGTCTGTTTGAACGCATAGTTCGATCATCGATCAATGATCTGGTAGCAAGTAATAATATGAATCAGCAAACGCCACAGTCCCACCACTGCTTCGACTTGTGCCAAGGTTTGGTCAGGGTAAGAGGTGTGTGGTTGATTAAGACAAAGTGGTAAGCCACTCGGTCACATGTATGTATGTGTGTCATGCATGGACTGCGTATGTATGTATTTTACTGATCTGGGTTCATGCATGGATGTATTTAGTATTTACCAGGCCAGCCATGACAGTTGCTGCTGCAGCTGCCAAAGTGTTGCAGGCTAAATTTTAAAGGAGCCCTTGAGGAAGAGAGAGAAGGCAGAGACTCGCAGATAGAGAGAGATGTGGTCAAAGTCATATATAGGTTATTGAGAGGTCGTTTCAAGCTACAGTTGATCCACCAGAAAACAAGGTTGTGTTTGTATCACTGTACACGTACAGTATGAAAGAGTATCAGTATCTGTTTGCTATTTACAACAACCCGGGCTCCACCCAACTGAACATGTTGCGTTCTCTGGCTATACCCGACCTTTACCCATGCCATCCTCTCTCTCCCTCTCTCTCTCCCTCCACAAAGCTGCCAACAAGATCCATATATCCCTCAATATTTCCAGTAAACCTATGTCCTATACCTTCCTACATCATTTTCTTTCTCTCTCCCTCTTTTTTCTTCCCTAAAGTTTCTTTAGTTCGATTACTCTGTGTTATGTATATCTCTTTAATTATGATATATATATTTCATTATTTTGTACTGTACTCTCTCTCTCTCTCTCACTCCCCCTCCCCCTCGCTAAAAGCTAAGCTAATCATTTGCTTTGAATTTCCCAAGCAATAGTGAATCTCAAAGGGTATATGTTCCATCCATCAGCAAACAATTCCACTAACAAATTAAAGCAAAGCAAAATTAATAAAGCTGGGGGCATCGTATGCAGCTAGCCCAACTCCAACAAAAAGCTGATTCATATATGTTATTTGCAGCTGAGATGATGAAAAGCCTATCTCAACTACATCTACATCTGGAATAAAATATACCCAACCTTGTCTTAACTTTTTTCCTTTCCATTACCACGATTCAGACATATATGAACTCCAGAAGTTGATGCTTTATCCTACAAGGATTAATCGATAATCAGAATTTGGCTTCATTAGTAGTCTGTGGTCAAATCTAGCCTAATACTATTTATAAATTTCTGAGTTTCGATCTCATTTTCTATTATCAGTTAATTTTGAGTTTAATTTTCAAATTTTTTTAGAACCTACAAACATCATTCCAACGAGTTATATGGAATACTTTTAATTTGCATAACACAAGCAAATTATTAAAGTTAAGCTGCCAATATACACATTAATATTCATTGCCGATTCGTGAGACTTGTGAATTGATGAATACTATTCGAGAGGATCTTAAAAAGGAAAATTGAATTATTAAAGCCAAAAGCCTAACCTCAAAGTTCAATTATCCGTGCGTATATTATTATCTCTAAAAGTTGGAGAATAGGTGGTCGTCTTATTTCAAAGATTCTCTTCTCATTGACCATATCATTTCTTCACTCTCTCCCACCCTAACACTTAAAAGACTTATGATGCATAGCAAATACACTATGTGGGATGGGTATCTGACAGACTACTTGTTGATACTTACCTATATGATCGATCAATGTTATGAACTTAGAATTGATTAATATAGAATATTGAATTACATACTAGAACATGAGTTTCGAGTATACCTCTCCGCTATTAGATAAAGTCTAAAACTTAAGAGCTAATACCAAAGCAATAAAATGATATGAAAACAAAAAAATGAAACCAAAACACTAACCACATGCATCACCATATTATATATCTCATAAACATAATAATTAATTAAACTTTGAAAACATATAAATTTCTGAGTTGTATGTGAACATACATGCTATATATTTTCTTTGAAAAATAAATGAAAATCTATTCCATTAATTAATTAATTCAGTTTATATTTCACATAGTAATTTCCCATGCAGTTACACATATGTTCTGTTTCTTTTTTCCTTTTGGAGTATATATATATATATATATACCCTCCACATGTCAAACTGACTTCTGCTGAATTTTTCGTCATCATGATCAAGGTCAAACTCAACAAGAAACAAAAGGGAGCTATCAGCATAATTAGTAGGAATGATGCTTCATATATATTACTTAACAAATTAACTTGCAAATTGTATTTTTGATCCTAGAATACCGAGAGAAGATCGAACTAGTTTAGTAAGAGTGAAAAAAGGGGAAAAAAAAAATAATAGAAATATAAAGAAGAAAGTAGTGGCTCTCCAAGTAAACGAAGCTTATTACATAGTTTTTACTCAGAAAGCCATGGCTAGCTATGTCAATATCTAGATGATTATATCCTCTTAGTACTTCTTAGTTAAAAATTAACTTTATTGCTGCCTTGATTAATCATTATCTTGCTCAACTTCAGATGCAGGCTCATCATCTTCTTCAAATCCATCAATTCCATAAGCTGCATGCCCATTCCCAAAAGCCTTGATATGATCTTTGAGAGACCTCTTGTGCTTAAAATCAGAGCCACAAATGCAATACCAAAGCTTGCCACAATTCTTCTCGTGGGTTCTCCAATCTCCTCTCACTGCAAATGCCTTGCCACATTTTCTGCACATGAAAGGCTTGATTCCATGCTTCCTCTTGTAATGTGTTTGGAGGGTTCTAAAGTCTTTCAGGGGCTTCGCTCTCGGGTGATCGATGTTGTTCCTGCAACCTGGTGTGCAACAATAGCAAGGAAGCCTAAGCATGCCTGTAGGTTGAGTTCCTCTTAGAGACTCGGGCCCTTTTCTGTATTGAGATCCATGCCCCCACATATGCATCTACAATCACCATCACGACAAGTTTATGAGCTAACTGTGAGATGACCCAACATTGCATATATATCAAGCTAACAAGAAAAAGGAAATAAGTACTCAATCAATATATTCGAATAAATTCAAAAAAAAAGAAAAGGAAAAGGAAATATAAAAGTTTGGGATGGTATACCGGATTATATTAGGAGACTGATAGTTATATTTTCTGTTCTACACACCATGTACACTTTAAGACAATCGTAGAAACTACCAACGGATTAACTGTGCAAGCTAATATCTGGGCTTCAAGATTGTATTTTGATCATCAAACTACCTTTCAGAACTTTTTTTTTTTTTTTCCTTTTCTCTAGATGAATTTTGAAATGATTTCCGCTAGAAGAAATTACATATTTTCAAGTGAATCCATATTAGTTAAATTACTCAAAAAGATTAGTTGAATTACTCTTTGATTTGGATATGAACTGCTTATGTCAGGTTTTCAAGTCTTTGTATTGAAAAGATCTGCCAGAAAAAGGAAGACAGAATATGTTTTAGAAAACACTACATAAAAGAGTTTCCAAGACTTTCTTGAATGAGAAGATGGAGTACTTGATATATATATATATATATATATAGACGCACACACACACACACTATGTATGGGGTTTTCATGACCAAGAACTGTTTTGTTGCAGACCGAAGGAGTTATTTGATACTGGAATTGAATAATGCCATGACCTGTCTCTCCTCTCCTGTGAAAAAACTGCAAGATTTTTCAGCTGATCCTGCCAATATGTGTTTGGGAGCAGCACAGACTTCGAAGTACTAAAGGCATAAGGAACATTGCCTGTGTTGTTCAATCACTACCCTCAGTTGAATCAGAAAAGATTTACTCGACCCCAATTCCCATAAACCATGCAAAAATAAAAACAAAAGCAGATAGAAAATGATGATGATGATGACGATGATAGAAATACTTTTTAGGTATGTGAACTCAAAAATAAATAAGATTAAAGAAAAACAAGGATATCCAGAAGCCAGAAGAACCAAATTAAATCTCTATTAATCCAGCATAGGATGATAGTTAAGGCAAGAAAATCAGAAATAAAGAAAACAAAGAGAGAAGAGGAACCTCATATAGAGAGAGAAGAAGAACCTCATATAGAGAGAGAAGAAGAAGATAATTAAGGGGAATGGGTTTTGGGACCATGGTTTCATGCTATTGGGTTTCTGATCATTATTGGTCCAAATTGAAGATTAAAGATATATAATTGATAATTTACCTGCATGTTATTGTATCTGTTGAAGGTCTTGAAGCAGACAGGGCAAGAGAATTGAGTAGGACCAATGAGAATCTGTGACGGAGTTGGGATCCAATACTGACCCTTGTTGAGCGATGATCTGTTCATGGGGTACCCAGTTGAATCATCACCATGATCTCCAATAACATGATCTTTGTCATGAGTTGTGCTGATTTCTGAGGAAGAAGAAGCTGCAGAAAGCACAGATGCCATTTCAGCTGCACTAGGGCTCGGGAGTCCTATGTGCAGTGCAACAGTCACACTAGCCTCATCATCTTCCCCATGGTCTTCTTTGTTGTACGGTTTGCTGATCTTGTCATCTACATCCATTTGATCAGTACTACAGGAGTAGTACTCATGATGGTGATCATGCTCTTGTTCTTCGTCTTCATGATGCTTTGTTGGGCTTAAGCGGTTAAGGAGTGGGAGGGCTTCTCTGAGAGGTGGAGAAGGGGGTTGATGATGAGTGGTTTGGCTGGAGTAAAAAGAAGAGTACTGGTTGTGGTTCTGATTGTAGTTGATATTGAAGAAGTTGTGAGCATAGGGAGGTTGAGGTTGAGGTTGTGGTTGTGGTTGCGGAGGAGGAGGAGGGTTTGAAATCAAAGGGTATTCATGTTGGTGATGATGATGAAGAAGAGGGTTGAATTTGAAGAGACCTGTGAAGAAATTTGATGAGTAGGGGTACTCAGCCATGGTTAAAAGCTAGGTACTGTGAGAGAGGAGGGGAATAGTTTTGTTGGGTGAGGTTGCTTTTATAGAGAGAGAGAGAGAGAGAGAGAGAGAGAGAGAGTACAAGATGGCTGAAGGGAGTGGACGGAACAGAGTGAAAGTGGTAAAGGACAGGGAAAAGGAAATAATAGAATCACCTACCGAGTGCATTTTTTTTTTCTTATGATCAGAACCTTGTGCCTAGTTTTTTTTTTCTTTTTTTTTTCTTTTTTTTCTTTTTTTTGGCCAAAGCCTATTAGCTACTGAATAACCGAAACAATAATTTTGATTTTTAAACAATAAAACTAAAATAATTTTCATTCTACCTCCTTACATTTTATATCCTAAATGATTTGTACACCTACATTTCTAATTTCATCACGGGTGCCCTTAAACTTACCAACTTTTAATTAATCTTGTCCAACATTTATTTATTTATTGTTCAAGGAAAACCTAATTTGTGTTTAGCCCAAACTCTAGGTTACTTGACCTAGTGGTAATAGGATTTAATTAGAAGGATCTAGAATCCTAATCAATGTAGAATTACTTTCCTTGTATGATTGAGATTCTATGCATTGTAATCCTCTATATAAAGAGGCCCCTATTATCAATGAGAATACACAGCGATTTCCTCTCAATTTCAGTTTCTCTACAACACGTTATCAGCACGAAGCCCTAACCCTGAAAACCCTAATTTCGTAACCTTCGAAATCCTGAAACCACCACCCTACATATCGAAGCCCCAGTCCCAAGGAGCCCAGAACCGGCGGCGGAACCACCGGAACCGGCCGGAATCAACCTGAACCGGCCGTCGGAAAAACTGAACCGGCCTCTGCCTCCTGTGCCTGGCCCCTGCAGTCCCTGCCGAGAAGCTGCGCGCATCTGCCGAGAGCCTGCGCGCATCTGCCGAGTATCTGCCGAGGAGCTGCCGAGAGCCTACGCGCATCTGCCGAGAGCCTGCGCGCATCTGCCGAGAGCCTGCTCGCATCTGCCGAGAGCCTGCGCGCATCTGCCGATACCTGCCGAGACGAGTGCCTGCCCCTGCCGACAGCCCCGCACGCACCTGCCGACATCTGCCGACACCTGCCGAGCCCCTGCGCAGCCACTGCCGACAGGCCCTGCACATCCTCCGCACAGCCCCTGCACAAGCCCTGCAGCAGCCCCGCACGCCTTCGCACAAGCCCTGCACCGCCCAGCCTAGCTCCGGCCACCAGTTTCCGGCCACTTTTCCGGCGATCCCCGGCGACCTTTTTCCGGCCATCTTCAACGTCTTTTCCGGTCAAGTTTTCCGGCTATTTTTCAAGGTAAACTTTTCTAAAAGTTCCCGTTTTTTGAAGTTTTTCAATTTCTTCTTCTTTTTCGCGGGGACTTCCAACATCCCTTCTTCTACCCCCCTTTCTTCTTCATAGGGGAGACCAAAAGCCGAACTGTGGGGGTTCGTGCTCACTCCAAGCTTAGAGCTTGTAGAGTCCTCCAAACTTAGAGTTTGTTGAGAAGAAAACGATCGACCACTTACATCGTCGTTTCGATCTAATCCAAAAACCCCTCTTGGAATCGGATTTTCTTGGAAGCGACTACGCTCAGAAAATCCCTAATTTCTTGGAAGCGACTACGCTCAGAAATTTTATAGTTTTTCGTGGTAGCCTTTTTCGCTCCGAAACTAACCCTATTTTCTTGTTCTCTTTCAGGATGAATAACCTGAACAAATTGGACTTTGCTCCATTGGGAACAACCGGCTCTGAATATCACAGATGGGTTCGTGATGTTCGCCAGCATCTCAAGGCCGATGGAATCTTGGATACGATTCTCGAGCCTAGCCAGGACGTGCTAACTGTTGAGCAAGCTCAAGCTTTGGAAGCAAATAGAGCAGCCTTAGAGGCAAATAAGGCGAAAGCCATCATCCTAATGACTCGTCATATGGATGATTCGCTCCAGTACGAGTGTATGAATGAAGAAGACCCCAGAAGGCTGTGGGTCTCACTCGAAGAAAGATTTGGCAACGTCCGTGACTCCTTGCTTCCTGACCTAGAAGTGAGATGGCATAGCCTCCGCTTCTGTGATTTCAAGTCAATTATTGACTACAACTCGGAAGCACTTCGCATTAAATCCTTAATGGAATTCTGTGGTAAAGAGATCACAGATGCGATGTTGATTGAGAAGACTCTCTCTACCTTCCCCGTCCCTGCATTGATGGTTGCTAAGAACTATCGAATCGATATTGGTGCAGGACGGATCACAAGGTTTCATGAGCTCATTGGAGCCATGAATGTCGCTGAAAAGCATGACAACATACTTGTGAAGAACTATAATTCGAGATCCGTGGAAATAGGGCATATTCCGGAATCCAATTATAGTCGCTCCCCTAAGAGAAGGCGCCAAGAGCGAAACCCTAATCTTAGGGATACTTCTGGACGTTCTGGTCCATATAATCACTCTACTTGGGAAGGTAACCGCCAATATAGGCGAACACGGAACCGAAGAGGTCAACGTGGGAAGAGAGAGGGAGGCAAAGCCTCTGGCCATGTTGGTGGCGCCACCAACACTAAGAGCCATCTAAATGACGCTTTCAAAGCGCCTCAATCAATGGAGTTTGAGCAAAGAGATGTATGTTCCCGATGTGGAGTGTCTGATCATTGGGCACACATTTGTAGAGCTCGTGAAGAAATTGTCACCGCCTACAAAGCATATTGTGAAGCAAGAGAAGCTCACTATGTGGAACAAGAAGATCAAGAAGATGATCTAGAGTGAAGGGTTCAAGACTACAAATCTGGCTAGGATCAATAGATCGCCAATTCTGTTTAAGTCTTTATTTTCCAAGAGATGTAGGCAATTGCCATATCATTTTTGTAGTAGATGCCAATGCTTTAGTCTTTCTTCAAAGTAGGCGTACTCAACGTAAATGTGATGTCTAGGAAGGTTTTGAGATTAGTGGTACTTAAGCGAGCCTTGCTCCACCGACATCTCTCTACTCACCTGGTCACATTTATTTTGGAATTACCGAAAGAAGTTAGACGACTACCATTGTTTTGCATTAGCTAGCATTTGGATTAGATTCTCCTAATGGTTAAGAGACAATGATGTACTCCGTTGGCTTATGAATAAAATTTTGAGTTTTTTTCATTATGACTCCATTTTGATTCATGAGCATGTTACCTTGTGACTACGATGGCTGGGCCATCAGTATTAATTCAAGGACATGGAATAGCCCAAGTTCTCTTTGCCAAATGGCACCTTGATTAATGTCACAGACACTCTCTACGCTCCTAGGGCAACTCGCACCTATGGATAGCCAACGGATTCCATGCGAAAACGCATGTAGAGAACAGAAATGAGTTCCTTTGCAATGCCTCTAATGATTACGAACGATGGCGCATCTTAGAGAAGTTTATGTGTCTCTAGTGGACTCTATGTCACTATTCGAGCCATTAAATCCAATAAAGTTATGAGAGAAGATCTTTTAGATTTAGACACATATTGGCTTTGTCTCGACAGGATAAGTCACCCTGGTCATGATATGGTGATCCGTCTAATAAAGACTTCACATGGACACCCTCGAGCGAAATGAAGCAAGAATCAAAAATTGATTCCTGGACTTAGCAAGACCGCAACAATTGCAGCATCTGGCGCTGCAACTGTCTTGGAGCGCCATACGGCCGCTCACGTCCCTTGTGACAACGCCATATTTGGCGCTACCCATGGCCATGACGCCATGGATGTCAATCCCAATGGTTATAACGCCATGGATGCCACTTCCCATGATCATGACACCATGATGGGTGATGTAGTCACAAACTTGCTTCAATATGCGTTTCAAACGCTCAGGCCCAACCAAAACTCTCCTTGGTTGCTTCTAAGGCCTCTCGCTCATTTTACAAAGCCATTTCCTTAGGAAAATTAGGGCTGAGACCGTCCTATGCAAAGGATATGAAAATACTCATTATGTTCTTACATAGAATCCGTAGGGATTCTCTGGACTCATTCACCCAACTTGCGGACGTTTAAATATCTCATGCTGTTGGTTGACATGCAAACACGCTGGTCACGTGTTATGCCATTGTCCACTTGTAATGCTGCTTATGAAACACTCCTAGCACACATCATATGACAACGGGCTCACTCCCCGAATCATCCTATTCAGTCAATTGGATTTGACTATGCTAGTGAGTTTACATCGACGACTTTCGATGGATATTGCAATGAGACTGATGTTGGACATCATATTCTCCTGTACACACCCAAATGGTCTCGCGGAAACGACTACGATGGTAGTCAAGACATTGGTAATGCGCACCAATCTCCTTATATCCGCTTGGGGTGATGCAATATCGCATGCAGCTATGCTAATTCGTCTACGACCCACTGCCACTCAATGTCTCTCTGCGTTACAGCTAGTGACTGGGTACAAGTATTTTGTACTTACGCACATTTGAGTGAGCCATTTATGTGCCAATTGCGCTGCCACAGCTCACTATGATAGGTCCTCATAGACGAATGGGCAACTACGTTGGTTTTGCGACTCCAACTATCGTCCGCCACTTAATGTCCTTGCTAGGCGATCTCCTTACCGCTAGATTTGCGGATGTCACTTTGATGAGACAGTCTTCCCGTCGTTAGGGGGAGATAAGAACACAGATGTTCAGCAGGAACGACAGGAATTGTCGTGGCCTGTCCCCACTATGTCTCATCTCGATCCCTACTAAAGTGACGAGATCACACAAATATGCTGCAAACATGCCTGCAATGATGGACGTCCCTACGAGAGGACGTAGCGCCACCCTACACGGAGGTAGGCATGGCGCCAACGCCAATGAGAGTGGCACTCTGGCGTTATAGGCCATGGCCCCAGCTAGATGCGTGGGAGGCCCGTGGGTTCGAAGGATATTTTGGCACATTCCAATCCTTTGATCATCGACACTCAAAGTCCGTCTCATGAGTATCTTCCGGGTTATGGTTATCGTTGGGGGACGCCTCAACGTCAGAACCCTATTCCTGAGAATATAGAGCTCTATGAAAACTTACACTAGTGTACATGAGACGTGGGATAAAAACTCCATCATAATTGATGATGTAGTCACGCATTTCGTTGCGCATGAGTCCGATGATATCGAACCACGCTCCGTTGATGAATGAATGCCAACGTAGAGAGATTTGGCCCAAATGGAAAGATGCGATCCAGGTTAAGTTGGATTCTCTAACGAAGAGGAAGGTTTTTGAGCTAGCGATGTCAACACCTCCTAACATAAAACATGTTGACTAATGGGTCTTCGTTAGAAAGCGTGATGAGAAAAAGAGATGGCAATCTCGCCTTATGGCGCAAGGCTTCTCACAAAACGCCCTGGAATCGACTACGATGAGACATATTCTCTCGTAATGGATGTCATTGCACTCCACTACCTTGTCAGTTTGGTAGTTTCCGAATAACTGAACATGCAGCTTACAAATGTGGTCACTACGTATCTCTATGGGGATCTAGATACGGAATGTACATGAAGGTTCATGGTGAACTTCATTTACCCAAGTCAAGTGGCTCTAGACCACGGAGCGCGTTTACAAAGAGGTTGAAACGCTCACTAAAGTGACTACTTGATTAGGAAGGGATATGCCCACGCGTTTCCATAACAAGTTTCGGATTCTATCGCGGTTCATGTTGGACATAATCTTCATTAGAAGCCCTTAAAGAGTTAAGGGAAACCGCTGAACACTTGAAATCCGATTTTGAGATGAAGGATTTTGGGAGAACACGATTATGTCTCGGTTTGGAACTTGAGCATCGTGTTGATAGATGCTTAGGCATTTTGACAAGGTCAAACCTTCAAGCACCCCCATGATCGTCCGTAGTCTTGATCCTGAAAAGGATCTTCTTCGTCCAAAGGATGATGACGAAGATGTGCTAAAGGCGGAAGTGCCTTACATAAGTACAATAGGCGCATTGTTGTACTTAGCTAAATGCACAAGACCGGAAATCTCGTTTACAATGAACTTGTTAGCTAGATATAGCTCTGCGCCAACGCGACGCCATTGGATTGGTGTAAAAGATATCTTTTGATACTTGAGATGTATGATTGATATGGGCTTGTTCTATCCCTACAAAGAGATGATGGATTCGGACCCATCACACACCAGGAACGCCGCCAACACTGGCCTGCGTCCTCTATCCCCATCCCAAAACAACATGTGTTTTGGAAGGTTTTGCTGATGTTGGGTATCTCTCTGACCCACACAAAGGTCATTCCCAATCTGGTTAAGTGTTCACCATGGGTAAAGACTGCGATGTCTTGGAGGTCTACAGAATAGACCCTAGTCGCTATATCTTCGGACCATGCAGAGACTATTGCTCTTCACGAAGAGATTCGTGAATGTATATGGATTGGATCCATAATTACGCATGTTCGAACAATTGTGGTTTGAAGTCTACCATAGATGAGCCTACGAGCATTTAGGATAATGCAGCTTGTTTTGAACAAATGAAGCAAGGCTACATCAAAGCGACAACACCAAGCTTAATCAGCAACAACAGACTCTCCTCAAGATCAAAATGAACTAGGTTCGATTTGAGGACAGTGTGGCAGACTTGCTCACTAAGTCATTGCCTAAATTCCACTTTCGAGAAACATGTTGGTAGCATCGTTTACGGAAGTTATCCGAACTCCCATGACCGTAGTCATCAGGGGGAGATGCAGACATCAGGGGGAGATGTCTACATGTATGGTCTCGAAACGTGAAGGGTGTGTTGTGCTCTTTTTCCCCTTCGACCGAGGTTATTTTTGTCCCACTGGGTTTTTGTTACTCGGCAAGGTTTTTAACGAGGCAACGAGAGAAGCACCGCGTTTGGGCAACACAAGGGGGAGTGTTCAAGGAAAACCTAATTTGTGTTTAGCCCAAACTCTAGGTTACTTGACCTAGTGGTAATAGGATTTAATTAGAAGGATCTAGAATCCTAATCAATGTAGAATTACTTTCCTTGTATGATTGAGATTCTATGCATTGTAATCCTCTATATAAAGAGGCCCCTATTATCAATGAGAATACACAGCGATTTCCTCTCAATTTCAGTTTCTCTACAACATTTATTTATTTATTTATTTTTCTGAACGAAGAATAGAGATCTCATTAGAAGCAAGGCTAAGAATAGCATCTACATAAATTCCCTATATTATTGGAAAATAGTATCATTCATTGTTACATTGAATCTCGGTTATTTCAAGAGCCTACATGACCATCAAGTCATCCTACACAAAATAAAATAGTTTGAATCTACCATTTGTCAAAACACGCAATTGTGTTGCTCTAGGAAATCCATTTACTTGGTGTAAATCACAACTCCATAGCATGCAAGCTTGCAAACATAAGGAAACCTACAATTAACGAAAATTTTCTCCTTGAACCTTACCATTAGAGTAGGGGAGTGTTTGATGGGTAGGTTAGCCTCAAAAGAGCTCTTGCTTCCTTCACTATTCTTGTTTTTGTCAGCTTTTTGTTCTGTGCTCCCAATGGATGTCCCATTTTCTTCTTTGCCTCTTTGTTCTCTTTGGAGTTTGCTTTCAGCCTTTCACCATGGTACTTTCTATGTCTCTCGAACTCCAAGTGATTTGGTAGTAAATGTTGATACCACCTATATCACATACCGTCAAGCATAGGCAACGACCTTGTAGGTGGTCCCTGTGGCATGGCTAGCCCCGCCGACGACATGTATTCGATAGACCGACACCAGAGCTAGCTACCTCGTCATGGTAGAGGTCGGACTATATCTTGCCAGGAGGCCACCCTCTCATGCTTTCCAAAAGGCTTCAAGAGAAGCAATATGTGCATTGTGTCTCACATCGGAAATGTAAAATAGAATGAGACCTCCTTTAGTTATAAAAGAGAGTCATCCCCTACTTAGATCGATGAGGACGAGATCCATGATCCCCACAGTTGTATTACTACAAAGGCTACTTAGCCTCACTCATAGTGAAATCTCTAGGTGGACGTAGGTAGCCTTGCCTCTTTGGCAAGGTGAATCACTATACATGCTGTGTCATCTCTCTCTCCCTATCTAGCTTCGTACTTAGTCTTTGAATTCACAGAAACAGTAAACTTAGTGCTAAACTCAGGGAGCTTGAGTTTCTTGGTCCCATTCATAAACCTTGTTGCTTATCAATAAAGGTTTGAGCGAAAGGTCCCTTCAATTTTCTAGGAGAAGGAGTTGGGCTACATCTTTCACACTTTCCAATCTGATCGAGGCTCAATCACTGCCACCAAAGCTAAAGAGTGATCGTTCCTGTCTTCAACATCATGAATGATGATCGATCTTTTTTCCTTTCTAGGTAACCTTAGATTCTTTAAGTTTGTAAATGGTGGATTAGATATTGCCGATGGAATGGACAATGTGAATGTGAAATTCTTGCCATCCACCAAAAAGTGACTACCCTTGAAATCAAATTTTGGTGCTTCTTGCCTCAGCATAGCTCTGTCCTACACGACCACCTTGGCACCACATGTTCTAGACGAGTGAAAAATTATGTTATAGTTGCGGCAGCATCCACTAAGGTTTTCAAAATGACAGGAGATCTCCTTTTCTCTTCCACCATAGTGCTAACCTCAACACTTTTTTTAGAAAATGTGTTTGGATATGTCATGGAAAACCCTAACTCTAACCTCTCTCTTGCTGTTTAAAAGCTTCTCGTCAAGCTCAAGGAATTTACCAGCAATGGAGGCTATGTTCATGATTGTCTCCTTAACCTCAAAAGTCGGTGGAATATTGGTGATGCGCAACCAATAGTATAGAGAGTCAAGAGTGATCTTTTCAATTGGAGTAAAGCCATCATACTCCATTAGCACCATTGGTGGTCGAGCGTAGTTCCATGGCCCCCTTGGGAAAATCTTGCTTTGATCACCTCTATTATCAAAGAAGAACAAAAGTGTCGAGTTCGGCCTTTTCTGAGCACTAAAGTTTTTCTCAAGAACCCAAATACACCTGAAGTGACGCCTCACATCGTTGATACCAACAAGCATATGGGAGAGTACGTAGTTTCTCCTGCAGAAATGACTGAGAGGCACGCCTGGTTGTGCTACCATTTAGTTTGCTAATATCAATCACATCATTCTCTTTCGCTAGGGCTAATGATGCTGCAAAGCTTGCAGTAACATCTTCAATCGAAGCCATTGAGAAGTGCTAATTGCGTATGATTGAGCAAGAGGATAGAGGTGCCAATGCAATATATCGTCTATTGGGATAACCTTCGTCGACATTAGGATTTGCAACACGAGAAGTCGGCGGCTTAGGGTGGTTGTCCAACATTTAACTTTTTTGGCAACTATTATATGATATATTTTGAAATTCTCATCACTTATGATAGAATATTGTATACTATGTTAGTGAATCATCATCATATAGGTTTGAGTCTACACAATTATAAGCATCAGATTCTCAATATATGAGCGAATAGAACTTCACATGTACTCATAAAGAGAAGAGGCAGAGGCCCTGACATAATCAAAGATCAAGAAACAAGAGGTTTTGATCTCTTTAGTCATTAAACTTGATCATAGATTTGACTATAACATAAGGATTGACAATCAATCAAACATTGTCGGTGAGCTGTGATATGTTGGTAAGTTATAATTCCAACATTGTAAAAGTCACGGGTTCGATTCTCACTGACATATATAAGGGTGGGGTGGGCTAAGGATTTAAAAAAAAAATAATCAAAATAATTTCATAGATAAAATTATTTATCTGAATAACGCAACATACAAACCTTTTTCATGGAATATATCTTGATACCCATAAGCTACAAGTAAAGGATGAGGAACAATAATTTGAGCATAGACGTAGATAACAATAGTCATAATTAATATTTAAGATGCTCTGCAAAACCCAGAAGATGTAGTTAGGTCAAAACCATATTTAATATCCATTGGTAAAACTAATCATTGATTGTATATGAAGTCACTTATTATCACACAATGAAATTATAGATGCTAATACATCATCTAAGTCACATGTACATCATCGTGGGTTTTTGTACAATCTAAAATAGATGAATATGTTATGAAGTAAAAAGCAAGCGGAATAAACTCATAGATCAAGTTATTGGATAGAAGCAATGGTGTTGCACCAAATAATTCTATGATCATCATGGAGTTATAAGATAAATAGAGTGAAGCGTGCTCATAATGTGTTATAAAATAGAGAATAATAGAGAGAGAATCTGTTTTTTTTTTCTTTCAAATCCCCAAACCTGATTCACCGGTGCCTTCAGAATCATTGGGACAATAGTATAGAGAGAGAGAAAACAAATTAGAGAAGGTAGAAGTATGTGATTTATTCTCATTAGACTCCTTTATATATATATATATATATATATATATAGATCCTATCCAGAGCGGAGCTCCGCTTTGAAATTTACGTGTGAAGTTCGAGTTTTGGGTCACTTTTCGGTCGCATATCCACATCTCGACTGTTCCGTTTTTAGGTACTAGTGTATAGATCATCTCTGCAAATTTTCAGCCAAATTGATGATCGTTAAGGTATCTAACTCGCTTAAACCAATAGACGGACTGAATCTGTCAACCTGAACCGTACTAGCTTTAAGGCAGTTATCAATGCCTTAACGATCATCATTTTTGCTGAAAATTTGCAGAGACGATCTATACACTAATACCTAAAAACTGAACGGTCGAGATGTGGATGTGCGACCGAAAAGTGACCCAAAACTCGAACTTCACACGTTAATTTTCAAAGCGGAGCTCCGCTCTGGATAGGATCTGTATATATATATATATATATATATATATATATATATATATATATATATATATACATAAGTAGGGATTACATCATAATGACATAACTACTTAATATTTACGTGGACAACCACACGCACACGCGCACACACACACACATATAATATTTACAACATCAAATACTTTATACCAACACTTATGAATTGTTTTTACGTACAACAAATCAAAAGTTAGTTAGCAAGTTTGATTGTTGTTATTTAGTTTAGGATTAAATTATGTTTAGTCCCTATACTTTGCCTCCAAAATCGTTTCAGTCCCTGACATTTTAATTTAATCCAAAAACAACCTAACCTCTCAATTTTCCTCCAATAGGTCCATTCCGTCCAAATGTTCCGTTAATTGGCTGACGTGGCAGATAACTAGACGCCAATTCAGCGCCACGTAAGTATGATGGATGTTAAAATGTCGAGAATAACCCTAGCCTTTCCTTTTAATATTTTTTTTCTTACCTTCTTCTTCTTCTTCACACCCAACCACCCTAAAACCACCACCGAGCTGCCTATTCACCTTCTTCTTCGTCCTTACCTTCAATTCAATCCCAAAAACTTCAAAATCTAACTACCCAAAAACAAAAATGAAAAACCTTCCCCCTCCTTCGTTACTCGTTTCTGATCGGCGAACAAGGAAGGCCTGAAAATGGGTCATCATCGACATCGACCCATGACTTAACCGTGAGCGGCGTCGGGGCCCAATAAACTTATCGGACTTCTTCTACTTCTTCTTGAAGCTCCCCTGTGCCGCAAACACGTTCGTGCTGTTCAGCATCACCGACTCGTCCTTCCTGCTCCCGCCTCTCGCCATTTCCTTCTCCCTGCTCGGTCTTATCCTAACACTTGAGGCTTTGCAGTCAAAAATGAGAGAGAGATAGCTAGTGAAAATCGGTGCTGGTGTCGGGTCGAGGCGAGTGACCCGGCGAGGAGTGGCGGCTTCTTGGAGTCTCGATCTGGAAATGGAATGAGCTGTTGGGCCAGACGGCGTTAGGCTCAGCCTGATCTGAATTGAGCGCGTCTTCTAATTCGAATTGAGGGGTGTCTTGGACGGCGGTGAGGGACATGATTTGTGCTCCAGGTCTTCGGGTTGGGCGGCGGAGGACCCGGAAAAGATCACACTCCTTCTCCTCCGCCTCGCGCTGTTGCCACCGCCTGTTTCACTCTCCTTGTTGAAAAGGTCTCATCTTTCTCTTCTGGGTTCCTCAATTCATATATGATTTCCTTGTGCCTTGTTTGATTTTTAAGTTATGTATTGTTAATTGGCTTATTGGGTAGGTGAATTTAGCTCCCTTGATCATCTGTGATAATTTCAGATTCGTTGTAGTTTTGTTGCAACTTGGGGCTTATGATATTGGTGGATTACATGTTTATGGGCTTTGAACTGTATTGGAATGTGTATAATAGAACAACAATTTGGGGGAAGAACCTAATGTTGATGAATTGGGAGCTTGGATTATAGTTTTGAGCTTAACTACAATGTTGGGGGATTAGAAATGAGGAGTTGAGAGACAATGGCTTGGAGAAGTGGGTCTGGGGATGGTTGTGGTGGAGGGTAGGTGGTGGGATTGGGTGTTGTGACAGGTGGAGTAGGAGGTGGTGCAGCAGCAAGTAGTGGTGGTGGTGAGAAGGTGGTTTTGGTGGTGGTCACCTTGAAACTGCTCTCGGCGAGTCCTTGAATATCAAAGAAGTTGGCGGATCATTGAATGACAAATCTGAGGAAGTTTTTGGATGGTAAGCTTGGTGGTGGTGGTGGTTACGGTGGTAGTGGCGGTGGATTTTGGTGTGAAGAAAAGAAAAAAAAAAGAATAAAAGAATGAGGGAAAATGCAGGGGGGGTATATTGGATAATTTACAGCTTATGTGGCATGCAAACTGCTGAGTTGGCGTGGCTTCGAGTGCAACGTCAGCAAGTTAACGGCCCAAATAGACGGAATGCTAACGGAGTGTACCGATTAGACGGAAATTGTAACGTTAGGGACTTTTCAGATTAATTGGGAATGTTAGGGACTGAAACGAAAAAATGGTCATAGTACAGGGACTAAACATAATTTAATCCTTTAGTTTAAGATGTTGGTACACATGTTTAATTATTTTATTTAACAAAAATTTCACCAAGAAATAAATGGCTCTCTCTTTGCATTCCTAGCTCAAACCTTAGGATTTCTCTTCGGTCTTGGCGATCTAAAGTCCTAGATCGAACACCCTCTTGTCTTCCGTTTGACTGCCTTCGATGCCCCTATTCATGTTTCTCTGTTTTTTTTTTAGAAAATTACATACAAGTAACAGACCAAATTAAAAAAAAAAAAAAAACAGAAAATCCATCTTCTATTAGATTTATAGAAATAAGGACATAAAGCCTAGGCCCAAGGAGAATGAAGTAGACCTAATCTCAGAGATTTCATGCGTAATTACAAATTAATACACTTTTTCGTTAGTATTACTGTGATGTCATTGTTAAAAGGTTATGACTTTTTTTTATTTTCTAAAATAATCTCTTTAATGCCAAAACTTCCCAAATTCATAAAGATTAGTTCGGGTATCTGAAAAATTCCCTGAAAATAGCTCGGGCATCATGATATCCTCCTTGCCCATAGTCATAAACATGGTACTAGCCCAACTCAAACTCAAGGTGCTTGAGAGTATTGCAACACTATGCTCTTGATTCTTACGCTGCCCAACAACACCACCTTGAAAGAAAACACGGCAACACCACCTTGAAAGAAAACACATGCAAGATCGGGTTCGTCTTTTCCACCATATGGCGGGGACGTAACTCCACCCAATAATCAGCGCCACGAGGCTGCCATTGGATCTACAAGAGGATGATGGAAGTAAACCGCCATGGATGAGCAATGACAACAATCTCTGTTGAGTCACAATAGCACTCGCCCTAGGAGTAATGCGACCATGGCCAGAGTTTACGTACCTTGCCGATAAGCATAGATGCAAAGATGACCGGTCAGAGATACCGGCGTCGAAAGACTCGCCTAGGGAGGCTATGGTTTAGAGATTCCCAGTAATATTTGAATAAATTAATCGAATTACGACAAATTAATGACGTAACATATGCTAGCAATTCCCTAAATCGGTTTGTAAGTGCAACGATTTTTTTTGTTTAAAGTGAGCTCTATCGATAAGCAACAAACATTATTCTTTCTAATATATATTTTTCATTTTATTTGATGTTCTATAATATTAATGGGCGTTTTTATTGCCAAAACAACGTCTTCTTCTTTTATTAGAACTTTAGTATATATCAAAAGGACTTGAATGCACTAAACTTACTTGGTATTTTCGGTCAGGCCATAACAACTCATGTAAAAATAGATTCATTGAACGAAGACTCTACTGCAAGATAACAATTTTTCAATAGGAGACAACACTTCACATACTCACATCTCATTTGAGTAATTGAGTCCTCAAAGTGATAATCACCTATACCGCTTAAAATTATCCGCTTCACCAAAATAGAGAAAAAAAAAAAAGGGTATGAATGACCAAAAGTTAAAACGCTCTCTCTAGAGAAAAAACCCTAAGCGATGGCGTCTGGTCTTTAGTCAAAATTTGTATGCCCGGTCCAACGGCACGCCCTTGCAGCAACGGCGTCAGACGGGCTAAAATGGAACTTATGTTTGGTGTTGTAAGGTCTAGTCGGAGAGAAGGCAGCTGGGTGGCGATGTTGTCAAAGGCATTTGGATGATTTAACGGCGATGTGCAGCGGCGGGTTGATGGATGGGAGTCGGGGCCGATGTCGCCTAGCCATTGGAAGGAGCGCAGAATAACTGGCGGGTGCGTTGCGGTGGTATGGCAGGATTGGATATCGCCTGAGGGTGATGACCGACGGCGGCGTCACTGAGATTCACTAGTGTCGTGGCTCCAATATGAGGAAGGGTGATGTGGCTAGCCGGAAGGTGGTAGGTGGCGCTGCTGCCGGTGGATGGACGACAGGGAAGGTGCCGGCGCGTCGCGATTTCTGCACCGGATCTCGACTTGGGCTGTCTAAGCATTGGGTCTGGGATTGGGTCTGGGCTTTGACCATTGACTCTGTTTTATTGGGCTGGGCTTTGACCCTTGACCCAATTTATGTTTCTGTTTGCTTTATTATTATTTACTTTTAGGAAGCTATGGCTCTATGCCGATAATAAGTTCCTACCGCTTTTGGATAGGGCGACGTGGGATTTGTCTAGGTATGCACACTCTATGTGCCTTGTCTGGCCTAGCGAAGCGGCGATGTATTTGCTTGATCAAATGGATGCAACCTCCTAGTGGCAGGATCAAATTGAGTGTCGCCGGAGTTATTTCCGTGCGGCAACATAGTGGGAAAGCTGTGTTATTTGTAACGATGCTTCTTTGTGATAGAGTTATTTTCCGGTATGTCACCGCTATGTCAAAGCAAATAGAGTATTCATTCGTGCACTCTTTGCTAACTGGTGTTTGTTAGAATACATAGGTTTTGTAGAGAATTCTGGTATTATTTCAGGATGTTCTCTCTATGCTTATTGTAATATGGGGTTTAGGCTCTACGTCCCCTCCTTATATTCTGCAATTTCATTAATATCAAGGCTTGAAGGCAGCCGCACCAGCCGCCTTTCAAAAAAAAAAAAAAGTATGAATGTAAAGTTATGGTCAGAAATTTCACTTCTAAGCACCCATCCCAACGAGAATTAGATCGAATTTCCCAGAATGTGTGTGTCTTGTTGATCTTATATTCATTTCAAAACCTATATGAATCCAGAAACATCGTGTTTAGTTAATTTAGAGAGAAGCCCAACATTTCCATTGATGCGCGAGCACAGCTGGTCGGTTGAGTTGAGCCAACTGCATGCGATATTGATACTGTCGCAAACTGCATAATTGTACGTACTCGATATCTACTTGATGCTCCATACCCTAAGCCAGCCTCTTTCACACTTATATATCTGCAGGTCATCATCAACTGAACTACTGTATCAAATTAATTAACAACAGTCAAATTAATTTCAACTTAAATTGTCAGATATGGGATTTATACCTTTAGATTTACCTGGGTTCCACACAGACAGCTGTAATTTGTTTTACTCGCCCAAAAAATAGACCATGACTGATATGAAGCCCTAGGGCCGGCCTAGGTCGTCGTCTCAGATTTGAGGAGGTGAAAATTTTGGGAAGAAAAGATTTCTGGTAATAGTATCGACCTAGCAGGGACAGAGAGAATCTTCTACTACTTGTCGATCTGTTGTGCTAAAACCATAAGATACCCATGTATGTGGGTTTTACACCTCCCCCTCTTTACCATCCATGTATTTAATATTAGGGTGCATATAGAGATAATGGGTTTATTAGTTTATAAAACTTTTCTTACGGCATATATACATGCAGATGTAGGTCAAGTCCCCTTCAAGAATAGTGAGGAGGGCCTCACACCAATCAGTTCGACAATGCTATTAATTATTAATGCTAGCTGTACATTCTTTATATTCTTCAAACAAAAGATATATAAATAAGTTTGCTAAATTAAACAAATTGGCCAGTTAATTTTTGTACAAGTAAGAACTTAGAACACAAATAGAATGTAGGATAAAGCTAAAATAGTAATTTGGTGATCAAATAATTGGTAGTTAGCTAAACTAAGCAATTTTACTATTTCGAGAATACAGTAAACTACCACGCATAATTTCTTCATGAGCACTAGCCAAAGGGAAACCAGCCTGGAAGGATGATGACAAGTCTCTGTAATCTGAACACCACCACTAGAACTCTATAGCCACCCCATGGTGCCTTGAAACACCACGTACTGCTTTCACTAATTGATCTCTAGAAAACGACTTAGCAACGGGTAAATTAGACATGTGACATCATCCAAAATCAATTTTTTCCCGGAACAAAATTATAAAATCTACCATATGCAGTAAAGTTGGCCAACACAAACTTGAAAGGGAGGCCAGTGATCAGATGATTCAATATGAGCTATAGAATATGGATAGCTACTACTTCTCATGAAAATCCTAGGTGATCTTATATTTAATTCATTAAGCAAGGTTGGTTTCGCTTTACATAGAGTGCACATTATTTCCTAAAAGATACAAAAAAGAAAAGGAGAAAAGAAATCCGAGTATATAATGTTACAATTATGTTAATTTCTGAGGATAAAAAAAAAAAGTAATGCTAGCTAGGTGAACCATTTTTGGGGTACCATACGCATTTCACCTATGTGGCAACTGATATAGCAGAAAGACCAACATATCGCAGAATTTCATTAAATAATGTGGTTATAGCTGTATACCACATTAACTGTCACGTAAGGTGAAAATATAAGATGCAGATTGTACCTAAAAAAGTGATTCACCTAATATTATTCTTAAAAAAAAAAAAAAAAGACACACACTAGCTAGTGTTAAATTAGGAACAAAGTAATTGCGGATGCTTCAGAGACTTCCAACTTTAATCAGTCTTTTAGTATCAAAAAAAAAAAATTAGGAACAGAGTGGCATTGACTGAAGGAGAGGCTTTGCTTTCTCAGATCGATAATGGCTAAAACGACCCTACAAAACTGTATATGAGAACTGTTTATCCACAGCAGTATTCCAAATGCTGTACGAGATCGATCAGAGTGAAATTGAAGATGAAGTGCTGATTGCCGGGCAGAAAGCCTATAAATACTCATACACAAGTACATCAGGACATAAATAATTCTGACTTAACTTCTTTCCGAGCAGAAATAATATTTAAGAGCACATACTACTACCCACTTCACTCTTTCTCTTTATTACAAGGGTAGAGAAATAGAAAGAGCGTAACATGCATGTTTTCATATTGTGGGCTCTTGTTTTATCAATTACTGGAAATTAGGTGATTGTGGTGAAGTTTGTTGCCATTTCTAGTGCAAATTCAGAATCTTGTCCAAGTGCGTTATCAATCTCGGTCTCAATTATTTGGTGTTGGGATTGTATGGCTCCAAAAAAGTGGAGTGCAAATAAAATTTGATTCTAAAGATGTGATGAATCATATAATTGAGTTGGAATTAAAATCGATATTAATCGAATTAATTCCCAAGTCAATTAAATTTCCCAATAATTAGTGGGAAATAAAAGAGTGCCTATGCAAGTACACTGACAAAGTATTCATGGTATTCTGTGTATCTAACATCCACCATTAAGCAATAAATGCTCAAACTTAATTCTAATTATAACTTGTTTAATTGCAAAAACTTCAAGTCACTTGAAAAAAGAGAAGTAAGAATAATTTTAACAATATCTCATATATGACGGCCCAACACCTCAAATTCTCCTGTCGGTCAATAAAAGACCGTTTATGTTTAATCTCAATGGCTAGTTACGAATACCAACTACAAATCCTTCGACTTAACGTGAGATAAGAGTAGCTAAATCAACAATTTAATAATTAGTAGTCATACATACTAGAAACACAAAACGTAGTGTTCTTTTAGGACCACCAAATCCAAAGCCTCATTGGTACCAGCTTCTTTCAAATATATATCATCTTCGAGGCAAGCAGCTCTTTGGTTACAGTCCAACATTCAAGCACAATTTAAGTAGATATATATAAATTACATGCAGAAAACATGATCGGAGTGGGGTGGGAAACACCATGTACTACGTGTGGTCCATCTCCATGTGCATCTATATATAATGTAGAACTGGATTAATTCTAATATTAATCGATGTCTGTGTACGATTAGCTAGCTAGGTTAGATTAACATTATCAGGAGAATTTCAGATCCTGCAGCTAGTAAAAGAAGAAGAAGGAGATTGATCAGTAATGAAGAAGGTATGGGAACCCTAGAGCGTGGGGTGGTGTTGACCAGAGGTGATCCCATACTGTGCTTTAATATATGATCGAAACCCTAGCTTGGATAGTTTTATATTTCCGAGACAGCACGAGTGAGGGTGTGTTGGTGTTTGCATTGTAATTACAAAGAGACTTGGATTGTAGCTTGTAGGTCGTCCACTTTGAGTTTCCATGTCCATGTCTTGTTTTTGTTATTGTCATTTCCAAAACATCTCTGTCCTGCTATTGCAAATCCCAATAACCATAAAGATGGACTTTGATGAGTACATGTTAATTCAGTTTGGTTTAAGATTTAAGGGTTATTTTCTTAACTTAATATAAAGGGGTTAATGACTTATTGTCATGGAAAGTTTGGAATATGCATGAGCTATAAAACCATCGGACAAATACTTGGACTCTTGGAGAATACATTTTGAGAAAACAAAATAATTATCAAGTCAATAAATAAATAACAAATTACATATAAGTTATTGACAAAAGATGACTTAACAAATAAATCATCTAAAGATTGAATTAAACATATAAGGACTAAATCTTACAAATAAGGACAATGTGCTATCCACTTGCCACATGTCATGAGTTAATTTACCTTTTTATCCTTATCTACTTCTTTTGACTTCTAATCCCTTTATAAGGTTAAATATTACAAATAAGGACAATCTGCTCTCCACTTGCCACATGTCATGAATTAATTTACTTTTTTACCCTTAACTACTTTTTTTTACTTTTTTTATTTATTTCTAATTCCTTTTATGTTACTTTTTTTTATTTTTTAGAATAATCACTTTATATTACTTTTTTTTTATGTTACTTTTTTTCGTAACTTAGCTTTATCGATATTTTAAACTTTCCAAAATATCTTCAAAACTAGTTTTAGATACGAATATTTACCACATATATCAAAACTTCCATCAAATTTTCTAAATTTTAATTTAAGCAAAATATCCATTGAAATTTCCACAATTTTGAGGTACCAAAATTTTCTAAACTTCATCTCACTAGTACATTTCCCAACACAAATCCCCTCTTCTGGTAATGCACTCGTCATCGCGTAATCCTGCTACAACACTTGTACTCGTGTTCTGCTACTGCACTCGTCATCGCCTAATCCTGCTACTGCACTTGTCATCCCCTAATCCTGCTACTGCACTCATACTCGTCCAGTTCTGCTACTGCACTTGTCATTGCCTAATCTTGCTACTGCACTCGTTGCACTTGTACTCGTGTTATGCTACTACTCTCGTCATCGCCTAATCCTGCTACTGCACTCGTCATCGCCTAATCCTGCTACTGCACTCGTCATCGCCTAATCCTGCTACTGCACTTGTCATCACCTAATCCTGCTACTGCACTCATATTCGTCCAGTTCTGCTACTGCACTTGTATTCGTGTTCTGCTACTGCACTTGTACTCGTGTTCTGCTACTGCACTCGTCATCGCCTATTCCTGCTACTGTACTCGTCCAATCCTGCTACTGTACTCGTCCAATCCTGCTACTGCACTCATACTCGTCCAGTTCTGCTACTGCACTTATACTCGTGTTGTCCAGTTCTACTACTGCACTTGTACTCGTGTTCTGCTACTGCACTCGTCATCGCCTATTCCTGCTACTGTACTCGTCCAATCCTGCTACTGTACTCGTCCAATCCTGCTACTGCACTCATACTCGTCCAGTTCTGCTACTGCACTTATACTCGTGTTGTCCAGTTCTACTACTGCACTTGTACTCATGTAATTTCACAAAAAAATAAGTCTTGGGCACATCTCATTGACAATATATTATTATTACTTTGAAACAATTGCCCCATTCAATTTATAATTACTTATCATTTATCACTATTCTTTTTAATAATGTATCAACCTAAAGTATTGCTAAAGCAATCACAAATTGGATCATTTCAGATTTTTGTGATTATTTCAGATTCTTCATACAAAAGATATTCACATGCCACACTCCACTACTTCACCTAATAACTAAGAAAATAACAACATCATAGGTTCTACAAATCCAAGTCCTATTCTTTGATCTATATCCTGCACTCAAAATTTGAATCCCAAACTTGATCCCAACATAACACAACAATTATTGCACATTTCACTACCAATCTCACTAATAATCATCGAAACAACATAGCACAGAATCAGAAATGACAGAAATGAACCGAAAAAATGAATTACCTAAAGGCAATAGCAATGTCGTTGCCGAATTTCTCAAGCGCCTTGTCATGATCTCAAGAAGAGAAGCACTCTCAAGCTCCTTAGCCAATTGCTCATAGTCCTCTGCCTCCACTTTCTCAACATCCTCTGCAAAATTCAACCCAAACATAGCACAAAACACTAACACAACCTCTCAAAAAGCAATTATCAAAATAAAAAACCAGGACAAGAAGCACTAAGCAAGTAAACGACGGGGCAATGCAGGTGAAATCGGAAGAGAGAGAGGACTGACCGCTCGCCCTTCGTCTTATTCAATATATTCTTACTCCCCAAATAGATATTATAGCAAGTCCTCACTATCTGAAGCAAGCAATCGCCGTGAATCTGCAGCGAAATCGATGCCACTACTGACAGCAACGTCTTCAGCACCAGCAGGTCCATCTGAACATCCTTCAAATCGTGGCATTTACAAACGGACTTGATTAATTTCGTCAGCAACTTTGCTTCGCTGCGCAGGTAGCCATGCGCGATTAGCTTTTGGATGCAATCGACGGCGGGATCGGTGATCTTCACCACTCCCGATGCGGCGGCGCTGATGATAAGGCTGAGAATCGACTCGACGTCGGCGAGGAAGTACTGATCGGAGCCTTCGTCATGGAGCGGGCCGGGCTCGGAGGCGCGTCGAGTTCGGAATGATTTGAGGCGTTATGGAGCTGGTCGTGCTACTGCTTCGGAGAACTGCAAATTGGGTTTTGGGATTTCAGTTTTTGCGTTTTGGGATTATGTCAATGGCATGCGAGTAAATTGTTATAAAAACTGTGCATTTTAGTCATTTTTCATCAAAATAGGAAGCCAGACTTGCTTTATTTGGTTTTGGGCTTGGGCTTGTGTCCTTATTTGTATAAAACTATTTGAATGTGAGTTTTTTGTGTTTATATCTTTGGTCAGGTGCTACTGTGTAATTTAAAATAGGTAGAGAGCCAAAGGCATTCCTCAAAAATTACGATTGAGATTTGGCCCAGTAAATTCATTTGGAGATTTGGCCCAGTGAATTCTCTTGGAGCCCAAGCATTGCCCAATTTTCTTAAAACATTTTACTTTACCTTTTTTTTTTTTTTTTTTTTTGAATCAGCGAAATTGTATATTCATCACAAGCCAGAATAGGCCGTTACATACCCTTGTTACTTGGATGAGTTCGGTTAATATTGGTACTATCCTAAAATAAATTGAACTAGATTGTTCGTTCAATTCACTTATGGTGTTAAGTTGACAGGGTTAAAACCGAACCAAACCGAACAATTTAATTTGGTTATAGTTTATCAATTTTATAAGAAAAAATTTGAATAAATGAACTAGTGATTGAAAGAATACGAAAGTGCTTGTGATTCAAAGCAGATACCACAAATAATGAAAAAAAAAATGAACAGAACCATTATGGGTATCTCCTATATTCCACCTTATGTGACAATTGATGTGGCTCTCATTTTAATGAAATTTTTTGACAGGTTGTGTTTTGTATTACATCAGCTGTCGCATAACGTGGAATGCAGGTGACGCTCAAAAAGATAATTCACCTAGCATATATTACTAAAAAAAAAATAAAGATGCAAGCTAGTTTACTTTGTAGATTACAGATGATAATAACTAGCCTTCGCTTTACGTACTGTGTTGATTTCCAAGCCATGAACAAATTCACAAACAGAATCCTACTACATGGAAGAATTACATCAAAATGACCATATATATATAATTAGGAAAACCATCCGTATGGTACTTAACGTTTCTCTCCTTATAAATTTTGGTACCTCAAGTTAAAAAAATATCAGAACAGTACCTGAGGTTCTGATCCTGACTGAAGATTGGTACCTAGAGGCTGCCAGGTGGCAATTTTTGAAGGGTAATTTCATCCATATATACGATACCTGACGTTTCTCCTTATAAATTTTGGTACCTCAAGTTCAAAAAATAGCAAAACTGTATATGAGTTTCTGAGACGCTGCCAGGTGGCAATTTTTGAAGGGTAACTTCATCCTTTCAGTTATTCCCATCAATGTACTCACTCATGCTTTGCCGTCAGATTTTATTTGGATTATACTGACCTATTTACCGCCAAATTTCAAAAAGGTGGGTTGTCCCCTCCATCGAGATCAAACTATATATAACTTTGGTACCTGATGTTTTTGGCCCGACACAAAAGAAGTACCTGTGATGCTTAATATTCATTTGGCCACAAAATCACACAATAGAAGGCATATGAGTTGCAGCTTGCAATTTCATTGATTTCAAAGGCCATAATTGAAGACAATCATTCAACATACAAAAGAGCCATTGTCATAAGGCATTTAAACAACATAAATCAATGTCTAGCAAGTCCTATCCAGATCCACATCAATGTTCACTACAAATCTCTACTCAGATGAACTAGGTGGTGATGGAGAGGGATTCTTCGGTTTAGGTTTTCTTTGAGCAATCATCTTGAACCTTTTGTGTTTGGATTGGGGCATGGATGAGGTTTCTTGAGGTATAGAGGTCTGTGATTGCTGGGGGGTCACATCAACAGGCTAGAAGGGTTAATGGGTAGGCACATCAATAGGCTGGGAGAGTTGCATATTTTGAGAAAGGATTAAATTCAGTTTACCCCCCTAAGGTTTGGGGGTAATTTCATGTTAGTCCCTATCTTTTCAATTTAATCAGTTTACCCCCCAAGCTTTCCGATTTCAATCAGCCAATTTCTACTATTCCGTCCAATTTGGACCGTTAAGTCTGACTTTTGAGGGCTAAAATGGTTATTTCAAGACAAAAAAAAAACTAAAAAAAAAAAGGAATTTTTGTTTCTATTTATTTTTTCATTTTAAATTTTTTTTTTTCCATATTTTTTTATTTTTTATTTTTTTATAAATTTTGTCTTCAACCTATACACCACAAGTTATAATAGGTTTATAAAAACAAAAAAGATACTCTAGGTGGTTGAAAGTCTCTTGCTGATCTACAATATTTATGATATATCTCCGATAAAGAGAAGAATTTTAGGATATATCCCCAATAAAGTGAAGAAATGTCTGTGTAAAATTATTTTTTACAGATATTTACAGATAAAGTGTAAAATCGTGAAGAAATATCTGTGTAAAATCATTTTTTACAGATATTTATAAATAAAGTATAAAATCGTTTTTTACAGATATTTCTTCACTTTATTGGGGATATCTCCTAAAATTCTTCACTTTATCGGAGATATATCATAAATATCGTAGATCAGCGAGCGGCTTTCAACCACCTAGAGTATCTTTTTGTTCTTATAAACCTATTATAACTTGTGGTGTATAGGTTGAAGACAAAATAAAAAAAATAAAAAAACAGAAGAAAAAAATAAAAAAACGAAAAAACAGAAAAAATAAAAAAATGAAAAAACAGAAGAAAAAAAATAAAAAAACAAAAAAACAGAAAAAATAAAAAAATGAAAAAACAGAAGAAAAAAAATATAAAAAATAAAAAAATTCTTTTTTTTTTTTTAGTTTTTTTTTGTCTTGAAATGACCATTTTAGCCCTAAAAAATCAGACTTAACGTCCAAATTGGATAGAATGGACACGGTTGAGGAGAATTGACAAGCTTGGGGGGTAAATTGATTAAATTGAAAGGACAGGGACTAACATGAAATTACCCCCAAACCTCAGGGGGGTAAACTGAATTTAATCCTTAAAAAAATTTGATGAATGCTTTGGACTAATGCTTATGTTGTTCATCGATCATGAATCCAGAATTATGATTTTACTATTTTAGATTAATATAACTTTAGATTGTTTATGTTTATTGATCGTGCTTTTCAAGTATGATCTTTTGATTAATGTTGTTTAGATCCAATATGGGTATAATTTGATTATTAGAATGATTGGTGATGCTGTGTTGCATATCATGTACTGCTGTATTTCAGTCTTTTAGCCATTTATGTAGTTTTTTTTCTTCTTCTTTTCCTAGATATAGGTTAGGCTGCTAACTGAACTATGACTCATTGATTTGTAAATGAGTAAATGACTGTGTATTGGTGTGAAGTCGGTAAGGCTATTTGAATGGTGGATTCTTCAAACATTTTCTCCCTATTTTGAGTTTACATACTATTTTCAATCAATTGTAGCAATTTTTATATTATTATTTATATAACTATATGTTACAAATAATTAAAAATCAAAAACCGCCTAGACCCCACCTAAGCATCTAGGCGCTAGTTCCCAGCTCACTGCCCGATTGACTAGCACCTACCGATTTTTAGAACCTTGCAACACACACAAATTCCACACCTTCGTTTCCAAAACAGAGCACAAAAACATCCACAAGTGTGGAAAATATTAAGAACCAAAAGAAACAATTAAGCCTTGACTATCTATTGTTAGTTCATCTTGTCAATTAAACATAAAATTCTAGATTCTGCAAACCCGATGCTTAGTTCGCCTCCAAATCCCATTCTGAATTTAAATCTAAATGAAAGAAACAATATTGGGTTTGTTAATGATGGCCCAGTAATTGCCGTCAAATTGGAGCTCAAAGGTGGGAGAAGTCTTATTATCATAAAAGCCCTAATAAAAGAAACTTGCTCGAACCAGAATTCTTTGGCCAGCTTTGTCGCTGCTGCTCAAGATGATAAGGAACAGATTCCATTCTTCAATTTTGTAACTCTAAATGGGGAAAACTTTTCTCCAAAAGAATCAGTTGGGTTGAAAACTTAAAAGAAAAAAACTCTGATTTAAAAGGCCAACAAAAGAAATCGCCCCATCATTGATCTAATCTTGAAAATCAAAATCAAAGCAAAACCCATGAAAGGAAACCCACAAATTCAAGAACTTTGGCACACAAATTGCAAAATGGAAGGAAAAGAGGTTTTTATAGAAGATGATGTCGGAGGTCTGTTGGAAATGGAAGCTGATTCAGATGGTATCAGTTGTTGGACTTGCAGATTGTTTGGAGTTCGTCCGCCATGTTTAACACCTTCATCCCCTTCCTTGCCGCGTACACAATCTCTTCCTCGAACAGTGCGTGGCCGTCGATCCAAGTCCGGCACGATGGTCCCGACCACCTTTGCCAGCCTAATGCTGGTCTAGTCCTTAACGGCACTGATCGCCCTTGCGAATCGTGCTGGGCGCCATTGTTATAAATATTGGAGATTTCTAAATAAAAAATCGATTCTTAATTACCTCAATTTGGGCTTCGCTTTTTGGACTGTAGAGGACAACAAGGAGAGATCATCTGACTTGGGTCTCGATGTTTATTGACGGCAGAGAAGATGTCTGTACGATCGGAGATTGCCATGTCAATGTGGGATTGGGAAGGGGTCTCTGGACTTTGGGGCTAAGCAAGATGACATGGCATTGAGGAGTCTCGGAGGAGGAAGTGAGGAAGATTGAGTAAGTGAAGAAGGAAAAAGAGGTGGAAGAAGAAGAGATAAACTGGGGAAAAAAAATAAATAAAAGAGAGAAAGAGAAAAAAATATATAAAAAGAAAGAAAGTGAAGGTATAATAGACATTTTGACGCGAAATGACTGCCACATCAGTAACTTAACGGAGCTTCTGGATGGAGAGCAACAGAATGGGCCTATTAGTTCAAAATGAGAATACAAGGATTAAACATGTGAAATTAGACGGACATGGACTAAAGTGTTTTTTCATTAAAATGTTCAAGGACTAGACAATATTTAATCTTTATAAATAGGTTTAGCATCATTAATATTCAGTTACATTGTTGCATCAAAGGAGGTTAGTGGTAGACAATACAAACCCTAACTCCCATCCATTTCTTTACGACTTTAGCTTAACTAGTCTAAGTTTACTTTCTTTGCATTTAGTTTAGTCAATCAACCTGTCACGCCCCGGATTTTGAATAACAAATTCAAATCCGAAACATGAATTAATACAACTCACATAAATACAACCTGAATTTTTTTCTCAAAACAACCACACCTCACATCGCTCGATATTACATAAACCAAATCTCAAATTTGTTTATTACAGCACACTCTCACCAAATTATAAATGTAGCTCAATGAGCATAACACACCTCACAAAAGAAAGTCAGATTCACACAAATGCAGCTACTCTACGCAGCTCGATCACCTTTCTGATTTTCCTGACCTGTAGGATTACCCGCTACACCGTTTGAATAGTGTACCGGGATTGCAACAATACAAACCCGGTAAGCTTTTTGCAAAGCTCGTATGAGTAAATGAAAGGATTGCACGATTTAAAGTAACCAAATCAACTCAAGCATAAATTCAACTCAAGTATTTTCTTTGCATAATAATTGAAGTGTACAACGTCACTTCAAGCATCAATCAACTCACATCTCACAATGACTACTCAAAAACAAACAACTTCTTACTCAATATATACTCACAGGCTTATGATTTATTTATATAAATCATCCCATGCAGTATATTATACTTACAGGCTTATGATTAATTATATTAATCACCCCATTCAGTATATCATACTTACAGGCTTATGATTAATTATATTAATCACCCCATTCAGTATGTCATACCCAAGGGCATATGATAACTCGTTTATCCCCCAAGCAGTATGATGTACTCAAGGGCATACGATAACTCAAGGTTATCCCCCTAGCAGTATAGTGTACTCAAGGGCATACGATAACTCAAGGTTATCCCCCAAGCAGTACAAAGGCAGACAGACTAAAGCTCTAACTGAATCGTAGAGTGTCACCTTGGCCAAGGTTCACCCTTACGAAAATATCTGCCTCAAATCACTCGACTCCTCATTTAACTCATCTCAACGACTCAACTATAGCACTTTACTCAATTACTCTTTATCACACTCAACTCAACCTATAAGATAAATTATATCTTCTAGAGAGTAATGCTCGAATTGTAAATCAATCGCATCAATTCCACACTTCACCAAATACCACACATCCAATATATATTCCACGTAAATATATATATATACGTAGTCACCCACACAAGAATGACCACTAATACCAACTATAGTTCACATGCATTAAAATCAGGAAATTCATTTTTATAGTTTAAATACATTTTACTTACCTATGGACCGTAGTTGAGCAAGTCCATATAATTTAAAACAAATATTTATTTTCATAAAACAATTTCCACAATTTCCCAATTAAATAAAATCACCGAATTTCGGTTCGTGAATGAACCATGTGCGATTTACTCACCTCGATATTCCCGCTGCGTTTTCAATTCAACACAATACACACCGAAACCGCTCACCCAAGGAAGACCGTCAATCACCTAATCAAACATGACCTTAACTTAGCCAACAACTCAAAAACATACTCAAACGACAATCCAACGGTCGGATCGAAATTAAATGATGATCCAACGGTCGGATCCTCACAGATCGCCTTAGGATCATCCTCCAAAAATCATCACGAAGATCCAACGGTCAGATCTTCCTGAATCGTCCTTACTAACATCTTCACAAATTTATACGAAAATCCGACGGACGGATTCTCACGAATCGCCTCCCTAATCACTATTTAGCAATTATACGAAGATCCAACGGTCGGATCTTCGCCCATGACCACACAAAGCCACTGGGACAGTCATAAGATCAACATATTATAATTTGAAGTAAAACCGATGGTCAGATCTTCGCAGATCGTAAACCGAAGATAAAACGTAAAAACGTTAAATAGTAACGTCAAAACGTAAATCCATTATTTATCCACATTTTCTAAAATAACCTTGTAATATATCAAAACGCTCGTATGGATGCGTAGATCATCGTCCAGATAATATAAACTCAAAATAAGGTCCGACCCGCCGCCACAAGCGGAGGTCAGACGGTGGTCAACGCGGCGGTCAACGAAGGTCAACCACCTCTGATGCAAAAGTTGTCAACTACAAACTTCTTCATTTTAACATGCTGATCATTTTTCATAACTATCTCAAGATCAGAAAATAACAGGAAGGGGTCGAAAAGTACCAAAATAGTCACGGTGGCCGGAAAATTTCCAGAATCCGGCGATAATTTGCAGAAACCGGCGAAGCTCCGATCATCGTAAAAATGTCCTCCTTTGGCTTCGATTCCTTCAGGAGACTTGTTCATAACTTAAAGAAGAACTCACTGGTTCAAGAATTACTCAAAACAAAGCTCTATAGCTCGAGATAACTCGATCAAAAGTCTCGGTGGCCGGAAAATTTCCAGAATCCGGCGAGCTTGAATTTCGACGTAAAAACTTCAACTTCAGGCCTCGATCCCTTCTAGAGAGTTGTTAACAATCTCAAGGCGAACTCACCAGGCCAAGAGTCACAGGAAAAGGTGGTCTGTAACTCGAGATATCCGGGTTGATAGCTCGGTTTCGATTTTTTTTGATCGGGTTTGGCTTCCAACCGCCACCACACGTAGTGCCGCCGTGAAAGGACACTTCTGGGCGCTTCTGGAGATTGAGGTGAGCTTGTGAATGAAGTTTGACGATGAGTGGTGACCGGTAGCCTGAGATATCAAGCTTGGAACAAAAGGAAGTTAAACTGGCCTCGTGCTCCACCGCCGTGTACGGCTCACGAGACGACGAAAAGTTACCACTGACGGCTGCGCAAGGAAGAGGCGAAGGTAATGGAGGTGGTCTGACGTCTTGAGGTGGCCTGAGGTGGGAGAGAGAGATCGAAGAATTTGTGCTCTGTTTTTTTGCTGGGTTCGGCAGTGAGAGAGAGAGTGAGATTTTCTTCTGCTTCCTTTGTTGAATGATTCTCAATTATGCCTAAACACAAAAGCGATTAAAGCACTGGTCTGAATTGATCCACTAATGCTTAATCACGGAACACCCTACCTTTGATTAAAGGTGTTTGCCACCAAATTGATTTGAATAAAAAAAACAGGTTATTACAATCTACCCTCCTTAAAGAAATTTCGTCCCGAAATTTAATCGTGAGTCCATTTCTCCCGATTAAAGTTTTCAGAACACTAACCAAGCATCAACTTGATCGCCACAATTCTTACCAATCTTGATCACCACAGTTCTTACTTCAACTACCACGCTTGATTATACTATCTCCAACTTTACCAATACTGTAGAAATCTACAGGTACCAAACCGTAGAAATATACAAAGCTATGGTTCTGCATATAAAATACGTCCGTATACTGAGTATATACGAGACTCCAAAAATTAATGTAAGAGGTAAGTTTTCGAACTCCCGACCTCGAACACGAAGGTCTTGCTCCCAACCACTGAAGCAAGAGCTGCTTCCAATAATATATGCACCCGTATTTTATTTATTAAGTCATAAGCGACATAAATAAATAAAACGGGAGGCAAGGTTCGAAACCTTAACCTGCTGCACGAAGGCTTTGCCCCCAACCACTGGAGCACAAGCTGTCCTTAATATAATGTGTACAATTGTTGTACTTATTATGTCTTATACAAACATAATAAAAATAAACAAGAGGCGAGGTTCGAACCTCGGACCTCTTAGTACATAATCCCGCTCTCAACCACTCGAGCACGAGCTGCTCTCGTTGTTATCCTTACCATTCCATTCATTTAAGCCAAGCTGTTTCAAACTGTTTCAACAAACCGGCCCAAAACACCAAAACTATTATAGAAATCCGGCCCACTAATTTTTCACCCAAAACTATTCAGAAATTCAGCCCACGAATTTCCCCCAAAACTATTCAGAAACTCGGCCCATCGGGCCTCCACCCAAAACTACAGTGTGAGCCTTGATCCGAGACAAGCCCACGTACGGCCCACCTGCCACGGCTTATCCCTTCCGTGATTTAAGGCAATCAGAATCACTTTCGGCTAAAGCTGTCTGCCACAGCGCCTCGAGATTCGGCCTGTCCCCTTACGCGCTCAACACGCGCCAACAACTTTTCCGGGTTTCGGGGCGACGTTAATCCAACGCGTGGATTCAAATTCTGAGATCGTTCATCCAACGGTGGAGATCTGCTCACCTTGTCCTATAAATAGGTGCATTCTGGAGACGCGACTGTTCACTCCAAAGGAAAAGAAATTTTCTTCCGAGCTCAAGCCTTTCTCTCTCAACTCTTCAGCCTTTCTCTTCTCAAATCCCCAGTTTTTCACTCTCAGATCTTCAATCTTTTCCTCCAAATCTTCAATCCTTCTTTCTCAGATCTTTTCTTCCATTTGAAGATTCGATCTCTTCTTTCCTCTGAACTTTCAGATCTCCAATACCCCTTCATCGACCTTAATCCTTCTAAGGTCAATCTCCCACAAACACTCAACAACTTCGTTCTTCAATTTACACTTCCTCTCAACTCATCACCATGGAACCACGAACTCTGCAACTAATGGAGCTACAAACCCAGCAACAAATCGAGGATGTAGGAAACAACCAAGCAGCCGGGCGTAGTGCCAACACGGATTTTTGGCGAAGCCGTACCAGGTGGATTCCTACTCCAGATCAAATAAGAATCCTCAAGGATCTTTACTACGACAAGGGAGTTAAGTGCCCAACTACAGAGCACATTCACGAGATCTGTCTCCAGCTGAACCAGTATGGACAGGTTGAGGGCAAGAACATTTACTTTTGGTTCCAGAACGTCAGGGCTCGAGAAAAGCAGATGAAGAGGTGCAATCAGGCTGCTCAAGTGCCCATGGGAACTAGTTCTCCTGGTACTGGTGGATCCATTGATCTCAATTTTGGGTCCACTGGTTCTACTGGTGCTGGTGGATCCATCGACATCAATTTTGGGCCAGCTGGTGGATCCATTGACATCAATTTTGGGTCCACTAGTTCTACTGGTGCTGGTGGATCCATTGATCTCAATTTTGGTTCCACTGCTTCTACTGGTAATGAAGGATTTATTTACTTAAATTTTGTTTCATAATCTTCCTCACCCTTCAATACTAATACCAGTACAACTCTTTTGGCACAACAGGAGGACAATCTTCCATGGAACAACGAGGAGGAGTTCGCCAGAAGTTTGAAACTCTTCCTCTGTTCCCCGTGCACGGCGAGGACGTCTATGGTAACCCGAAGACTACTTCCGAGGAAGGTAGCGCATATGATTACTATTTCGGTGGCTCAGGCGGTTACAACCGTGGATCTCCAGTTTCTCTTGAGCTCAGCCTCAGCCCATCCGGAGCTACTGATTAGGCTTAGTATAGCGTAGTTCCAATTTCCTTTTTGTAATATTAAATCAATAAGATGGTGTGCATGTTTTCTTTTTTTTTTGTTTAACCAACAACAACGCCAAGGATCGAACCTTGGTCACCCAATACTATTTTCAAAACCATAAACAACTCTACTGCACACATCTTTCATAATGATGCAATAAAAACAATCACTCAAAAAGAATCCAACAATCAATTAAGTCGCATCGAGGTCTAGCTAGTATCCTCTGAGTCAAACCAAACACAAACAATTTCATCGATAGGATTAGGGATTTATAAAGCTAAACACATCCTGAGTTAGCTAGGAAAAACCCACGTCTTTAGAGTTACTCTTACAACTCTTATAGAATCTCGATAATTCCATCTATCAATTGCTTCAACAAAAACTCACCACAATTCAATCCCTAACATTTAGCGATTCAGAAATCGAATCAAACTCCATATCACATAGTAATTCACTTGAACCACTATGGATACCTAACAAAGTCACTAAAATCAATATCCGAAATTGCGTTTAACTATATCACCTAAAATCAATCACCAAAGGCACACACTCTCACCCAACATCATTCACAAGAACTGATTCCAACTCTCCCAATTAATTACACCAAAATCAACTCCATTGCAAAACTTTAAGTGTCCCGCCTACTTAAACTTAAAACACACAACAACTTCAAATTCACTGCAGTCCATCTCCATACTACGATCCAAAACTTAAGAAAACTAGTTCACCACACAAAGGCCACAAAATTCAATTTCATTCACTTGAACAAAACTATATTCACAAGTCACGGTCAGGTCATCAACCCATGGTGTTCAAATGAATAAATTTCAAATCCAGTTTTCCTTGTGAATCGTAACGTATCGTTCCAAAATGATGCAAGCAACATCAACCACGTATATAAGACACATCTCGCGAACTCAATTCAAATTCCGAATCACCAAAACTACTACTAATTCCAATTCTACCAACAATCCTGATTCTGAAGGAATTATAGTACTCAACGACAACCCAAAACAATGGTCTCTCATCTCTAACCATCGAGCACAAAATAAAATTCTTGTCTCGCACCTTAAACCCTGCTTAACAACTTACAAGCACAAGGAAGAAGTAACCACAATAATTTCTTCCCTAACCTCAACCCTACTAACAAACTCCACAAGGACATCTCATTACAAAACAAGATATTTAATCCTTGATACGTACATCCCATCCAAACATCTGTACGTCCAACTTAAGAAGACAAAATTTATAACAATTCATACTCGTATCCACACTAGGTACGTGCATAGGTCAACATCATGCCTTCAACCAAACACTTCAACATCCAAAAGGACCTCACTTCCATAAAACAAATCTCACCGACTCATCAGAGTTAAATCTAGAGGTCTCTATTCCTCGAAGATTACAACCTGCGGAAACTAAACTTATTCTAATACGAACTTAGAAGACAACTCTACCGTCCTACAGACATACACGCTGTCTAGACCCCATACTAAGACATACCCAATGATTATACCAGTACCGAAGAGTATATGATGGGGATCCGCTGCAGACGGGCCATCACTCGGGGAGTACTGATTATCACCAAATATGTACCTTACGCTCTGATACCAAACTGTCACGCCCCGGATTTTGAATAACAAATTCAAATCCGAAACATGAATTAATACAACTCACATAAATACAACCTGAATTTTTTTCTCAAAACAACCACACCTCACATCGCTCGATATTACATAAACCAAATCTCAAATTTGTTTATTACAGCACACTCTCACCAAATTATAAATGTAGCTCAATGAGCATAACACACCTCACAAAAGAAAGTCAGATTCACACAAATGCAGCTACTCTACGCAGCTCGATCACCTTTCTGATTTTCCTGACCTGTAGGATTACCCGCTACACCGTTTGAATAGTGTACCGGGATTGCAACAATACAAACCCGGTAAGCTTTTTGCAAAGCTCGTATGAGTAAATGAAAGGATTGCACGATTTAAAGTAACCAAATCAACTCAAGCATAAATTCAACTCAAGTATTTTCTTTGCATAATAATTGAAGTGTACAACGTCACTTCAAGCATCAATCAACTCACATCTCACAATGACTACTCAAAAACAAACAACTTCTTACTCAATATATACTCACAGGCTTATGATTTATTTATATAAATCATCCCATGCAGTATATTATACTTACAGGCTTATGATTAATTATATTAATCACCCCATTCAGTATATCATACTTACAGGCTTATGATTAATTATATTAATCACCCCATTCAGTATGTCATACCCAAGGGCATATGATAACTCGTTTATCCCCCAAGCAGTATGATGTACTCAAGGGCATACGATAACTCAAGGTTATCCCCCTAGCAGTATAGTGTACTCAAGGGCATACGATAACTCAAGGTTATCCCCCAAGCAGTACAAAGGCAGACAGACTAAAGCTCTAACTGAATCGTAGAGTGTCACCTTGGCCAAGGTTCACCCTTACGAAAATATCTGCCTCAAATCACTCGACTCCTCATTTAACTCATCTCAACGACTCAACTATAGCACTTTACTCAATTACTCTTTATCACACTCAACTCAACCTATAAGATAAATTATATCTTCTAGAGAGTAATGCTCGAATTGTAAATCAATCGCATCAATTCCACACTTCACCAAATACCACACATCCAATATATATTCCACGTAAATATATATATATACGTAGTCACCCACACAAGAATGACCACTAATACCAACTATAGTTCACATGCATTAAAATCAGGAAATTCATTTTTATAGTTTAAATACATTTTACTTACCTATGGACCGTAGTTGAGCAAGTCCATATAATTTAAAACAAATATTTATTTTCATAAAACAATTTCCACAATTTCCCAATTAAATAAAATCACCGAATTTCGGTTCGTGAATGAACCATGTGCGATTTACTCACCTCGATATTCCCGCTGCGTTTTCAATTCAACACAATACACACCGAAACCGCTCACCCAAGGAAGACCGTCAATCACCTAATCAAACATGACCTTAACTTAGCCAACAACTCAAAAACATACTCAAACGACAATCCAACGGTCGGATCGAAATTAAATGATGATCCAACGGTCGGATCCTCACAGATCGCCTTAGGATCATCCTCCAAAAATCATCACGAAGATCCAACGGTCAGATCTTCCTGAATCGTCCTTACTAACATCTTCACAAATTTATACGAAAATCCGACGGACGGATTCTCACGAATCGCCTCCCTAATCACTATTTAGCAATTATACGAAGATCCAACGGTCGGATCTTCGCCCATGACCACACAAAGCCACTGGGACAGTCATAAGATCAACATATTATAATTTGAAGTAAAACCGATGGTCAGATCTTCGCAGATCGTAAACCGAAGATAAAACGTAAAAACGTTAAATAGTAACGTCAAAACGTAAATCCATTATTTATCCACATTTTCTAAAATAACCTTGTAATATATCAAAACGCTCGTATGGATGCGTAGATCATCGTCCAGATAATATAAACTCAAAATAAGGTCCGACTTCTTCATTTTAACATGCTGATCATTTTTCATAACTATCTCAAGATCAGAAAATAACAGGAAGGGGTCGAAAAGTACCAAAATAGTCACGGTGGCCGGAAAATTTCCAGAATCCGGCGATAATTTGCAGAAACCGGCGAAGCTCCGATCATCGTAAAAATGTCCTCCTTTGGCTTCGATTCCTTCAGGAGACTTGTTCATAACTTAAAGAAGAACTCACTGGTTCAAGAATTACTCAAAACAAAGCTCTATAGCTCGAGATAACTCGATCAAAAGTCTCGGTGGCCGGAAAATTTCCAGAATCCGGCGAGCTTGAATTTCGACGTAAAAACTTCAACTTCAGGCCTCGATCCCTTCTAGAGAGTTGTTAACAATCTCAAGGCGAACTCACCAGGCCAAGAGTCACAGGAAAAGGTGGTCTGTAACTCGAGATATCCGGGTTGATAGCTCGGTTTCGATTTTTTTTGATCGGGTTTGGCTTCCAACCGCCACCACACGTAGTGCCGCCGTGAAAGGACACTTCTGGGCGCTTCTGGAGATTGAGGTGAGCTTGTGGATGAAGTTTGACGATGAGTGGTGACCGGTAGCCTGAGATATCAAGCTTGGAACAAAAGGAAGTTAAACTGGCCTCGTGCTCCACCGCCGTGTACGGCTCACGAGACGACGAAAAGTTACCACTGACGGCTGCGCAAGGAAGAGGCGAAGGTAATGGAGGTGGTCTGACGTCTTGAGGTGGCCTGAGGTGGGAGAGAGAGATCGAAGAATTTGTGCTCTGTTTTTTTGCTGGGTTCGGCAGTGAGAGAGAGAGTGAGATTTTCTTCTGCTTCCTTTGTTGAATGATTCTCAATTATGCCTAAACACAAAAGCGATTAAAGCACTGGTCTGAATTGATCCACTAATGCTTAATCACGGAACACCCTACCTTTGATTAAAGGTGTTTGCCACCAAATTGATTTGAATAAAAAAAACAGGTTATTACACAACCAATCACTCAAACAAACAATTCCCTATTGAATTGCGCGTAACATCGTTCACTTGTCATAACTTGTAATGAGCTTTGTTTTTTTTTTTTTGAATTTATAAATTGTGTGCATTCTTTCTAGTTTACCTTTTAGGTTTTTCCTAACTAAGGAAGGATTTGCCAATCTTTGTGGGTTCGGCATCCTTCTTTATCTTCTATATATTCTATAACTTGTACCTCTTGCACTTGAGAGTGACTTTAAAACTAACATTACCAAGGATGCAATATACTAGTTGAAATAGAGGATTATGGCGTGGTTGGAGCAGCGAGGAGACTGATCACTATTCTTGTTTTTTACGCTTTCGGTACAAGAGATACCATGCTAAGGTGTTAGTTGTAGACTTGGCTGAGGCTTGAAATGAAGTTTTTTCACAAATGTCAATTGGTGATTTCAATAGGGCTACTATTCAAAGGGTCAAGCCCTGGTTCAATGTTTTTCTTCTTTGAATTGTTGGCTAGGCTTTTTGGACAAAACTTGGAACTACGATGTTGATCAGGACTTGTGGTGGAAGAGTACTCTTTGATTGTGGGACAACTACAAGTCTGCAACGCTCATGGCATGACCATCTCTTTTGTGTTCAAAGTTTGATGACGGAACCATAATCGGGGTGTCGTAAATCCATCGTGGTTTCTTTGCTAGAAACTGAATCACTGTTGCTTCAAATGATGAGACCAACGTTGGTTGTTTTCTAGCCTGGCTGAAATGGGTGATGGTACCACTCTTGGTCACTCTGCGCTTTAGTGGACAACTTGGGTATGATCTGGAGCATCTTGAGCCTATTTGCTTGGTTAGGCTCTAACAACAGCAAGTGAATTCGTAATATTAAATGGTCATGTAAATTATCTACCAAGGGTTGTGTAGCCTAGTGCCTCTCAAAGCACAAACGCTTAGTTCTTCATAGGGATGACAATGAGGCGGATTGGGGATGGGTAGGGGTCATCATTTGGCCCTTCAGCCCTAAGCCCACCCTAAGCCCGCCCGGCCCATAGGGCCAAAGCTCGACCCGACCCTTGCTTTAGGGCGGGCCGGCTCGACCTTTTCTCAAATAGGGTAGGATATGGGCCATGCAAATGAAGCCCGGCCCTGCCCGTTTGAGCCCTTTAAGCCCTAATTATTTTCTATTTTTTAAAAATACGTTTCTCTTTTTTTCTATAGCATACTACTTATCTCTTTCTTTGTAATTGATTTCCTAAGCCTTTTTTTTTTATTATTTTTTTTTAAAAAGGATCAAAGGATTTCACTCATTCCCCATGGTGACTCGAGCCCAGGACCTGGATCCTAGTTATTGATTTCCTAAGCTTTATTTTCTTTAAATTTTGTTTCCTTTGTTAAACAACAATTAATTTTGGGAGATAGTTAATTGAATATAACCACCATAACTAATTTATAAATGTTATAAGTTAATTCCAATATATATATATATCTATCATATATATATATATATTTATATTAAATATGATCAACAAAAAATAATGAGTCTTGTATGACCTATATAACCATTGAGCCACATTTTGAGAAAAAAAATAAAAACAATGTATTTCATTTTGTTAAACAAAATATGGCCCATTTCGGCCCTATTTGACCCTATTCGGAAGGTCGGCCCTTTCGACCCTAACGGCTCGGGCCTTTCGGGCAGGTAAGGGTTAGCATATTTAAGCCCCGACCTGACCCTAAATTTTGTTGACTTTGACTAGACCCGGCCCGGCCCGACCCTAAGCCCTAAAATTTAGGGTAGGGTCGGCCCTAGCCCCGCCTAGGGATGGGGATCACAATACCATCCCCATCCCCGGGGTCATTCTCCACCCCCATCCCCGCCCCAATCCCCAATAAAAATATATTGGGGATTCCCCGTCTCCATCCCCTCTGGGGACTAAGCCTCCAAACCCGCCCTAAATCCCTAATAAGAATTTAATAAATAAAATAATTTTTTCTCATATTGCCTTTTTTAAAATCAAAATCTACAACAAATAAAATTAAAACATGATTAAATTCATTAATCATAATTAGTGAGTGCAAAAGTCAAAACACCATTAAAGTAAAAATGTAGCCATTAAAGTAAAGTAGTAAATGTATATATTTGTGATTTATATTATAAAAAAATAAATTTATATATATATATATATATATATATATATATAAAAATTAAAATATATAAAAATTAATATATGTATATATTAGAGAATTATATATAAGTGCATATTTGAATGTTTCTTTAGCTTTAAGGCCACCAAATATTTCTTGTTCTCATATGGCCATTAGGTTAGAAATGGTGTTAAATATTAAACATTAAAAATAATAGAAATTACAGTTCTGCCACTGGTATCTAAACAGACCCAATTTCACGTTCTAGGTCATTTGGAATCAGAAACCGCCTCTCTCTCTCTCTCTCGATCTCGACGGAGCGGCGCTCTCTCAGTAGCTTTTCCTCTCCGTCAGCGGCGCCTCTCTCTCAGTAGCTTTTCCGTCAGCGGCTCTCTCTCTCAGTAGTTTTTCTGTTGGCGGCACCTCTCTCAGTAGCTTTTCCTCTCCGTCGGTGGCGCCTCTCTCAGTAGCTTTTCCTCTCAGTAGCTACATTTCAGTTGCTTTTCCGTCGGCGCTTTCTCTTTGTCTCAGTTGCTTTCTCTCTGGTAGTAACATTTCATAGCTTTTTTTTCTCTCTGTAGCCTTAGTAGCTTTGTTGGTTGCTAGTAGGTTTCATAGTTTATGATAGTAGATTTTGTGTTTGTTGCTAGTTGGCTTCATAGTTTATGATAGTAGATTTTGTGTTGGTTGCTAGTAGGTTTCATAGTCTTTTGCAGTAACATTTCATAGTTTTTTTGTTGTTTTTGTATCGTTTGTAGCCTTTAGTAGCTTTGTTTGTTGCTAGTAGGTTTCATAGTTTAAGGTAGTAGATTTTGTGTTGGGTGCTAGTAGGTTTGACAGTTTATGGTAGTATATTTTGTGCTGGTTGCTAGTAGGTTTCATAGTCTTTCGCAGTAACATTTCATAGCTTTTTTGTTGTTTTTGTGAGAATCTTTTGTAGCCTCAGTAGCTTTGTTTGTATCTACTTGCAGAAGGAAAAATGGCTGAACATAGAGACCGAACACCACAAAATAGAGCAAGTCGACAGTCATTCGATGAGAAGATGAAAAGCTACAAAGGGATGATTAGTCCACATGTAATGTTGAGGTTGAATAGGACACCATTCTGGGAGATCATTTATGTCTTCCATCACGGACTTTTAAAAGACAATGAATGCAGAAAAGTAGATGAGGACATTCATAGAATGGTCAAGACATACGATGTCAATCAGAAAGGGTTTCTGCTTGGGGAAATGATACAAAAAATAACCCGTGAAGATGTAGCTATCTGCCTTGGAATGCGATTGGAAGGAGTCACATTCGAGCTAAACAAGCACCACCAGAAGCCAACGAAGAATCGGATGATCGACAAGTATTTTGGAGATGCAAAGAAAGTGACAAAAGCGATGATCGATAGTGCACTTGCCGAATCTTTGAAAGACCCAAAGAATCAAGTCCCAAGTGAGGTGGCATCGCTAATCGTCATGAATCTGTTCGTATCCTTCTTGTTCTGCACCTCAGGTTCTACATTGTCCTGGAAGTTGGTAGAAATTGGCACCGAATGGAATTCTTGGCGACGATATTCATGGGCAACCTTGGTATTAGACCATCTACACAATGGTCTAAGTAAGAAGCAGGAAGACAAAGATGTCAATTTGTCAGGTTGTTTGCCGCTAATCATGGTAAGTAACCACTACTATTAGTTTCATTAACATATCAGTAGATATAGCCCTCAAAATTAATGTTTTTCTCATTGTTGTGTAACAATATTAATTGGTTAGCTGAGAAGACAAAGATGGGAGGAGCAATCAAGAGAAATGAATTAGGGTCGCCATATTTCATAAGATGGTCACTCGTCGAGCTGCACAAAGAAATGGAGAAACTAACCAATGAGCAGATAGAGGTAAAGAAAGCAAAACAAAGAATAAATTTGCAATAAGAAATCAGTTTAGAAATATATTGTTCTAGTCTTTAACATTGTGTGTACTTTGTTTGATGAAAAATAGGAAATGTTTGACTGAAAGCTGACAGAGGAAGACTTGGAAATGGCAATGCATGACATCAGAGGAAGAAACAGAGGAGTAGCATCAGAAGAATCAAACGAAGAGCTGAGGGAGGAAGACTTTGTAACTCCAACTTTTGGAGATTGGGTAAGTATCTTTCTTTGTTGATTTTCAGTAGCTTTCTCTGCCTAGGTTACTAACTTTCTCTACCTAGGTTAGTGCACATACCTCCAACAATATGGAGGATTTGCTACATCACCAAGCATAAGTAACACCCTCTTTGGGACACCCATAAGCCATGGTGAGGCCCAACCGAGACATGCATCTTGTAGCCCTATGTTCAAGCTACGCCACAGTATCCGGAAGAGGCAAATACGTCGCCGGGAAGCCACCTTCCCGGCCTTGCCAACATGCCCTCACAAATAGGCTTTCTAGACTAGAAATAGTTGTTGCTTGTCCCACATCGAAAACCATGTAAAGGAAATGGTTTCCTTCACCTATAAAAGGAATGCCTCCTCCCACAACTCAAGACACTCCATTACATCTCATGTAATCCCCTTGGGCCGCAAGGCCCAAACACACTAGTTAAACATTCAAGTGGACGTAGTTTCCCGCTAAGGCGGGAAACGAACCATTATACTTCTTGTGTCGTTCTCTCTCTCTCTCTCTTTACTTATCGTTAATTAGATCCCCACGGATCCAAACATTAACAGTTAGTAGCTTTCTCTGCCTATGTGATCTATAACCAAGTAATTTTCTTTGAAAATTTTAGTAGTTTTCTGTAACTGTTTGAGTAGCTTCTTTTAAGCTCATCAGTAGCTTTTTAAAAATTTCAGAAGCTTTCAGTTTCATGGACGAGTTAGTAGATTCGTATGATTATGTTAGTAGCTTTCTTTAATCATTTGAGTAGCTTTTTGTATTCAAATCAGTAGCTAAGAAACTTTCAGTTTCATGTAATTAATTTTGAGCAAGTTTGTATCTTTGTATAGCTATGTTAGTATGTTTTAATAACCACCTTAGTAGCTTTTTAATGTGAATTTTTTTTTTTGATACAGCACAAGAAAACCACCCAAGAGCGACGAAAAGAAGAAGCAGAAAGTCAGAAGAGAATGAAGGACATAATTAATAGACTCATTGGAAGAAGCAACAACTCAGACAAGTCTCTCACAAGAAGAAAACCAGAAAACTCAAGACTTGTTGAAGAAGTTGACCGAAGAGAATGAAAAGCTAGCAAGGCAGAATGATAGATATTGGGAGATGTTGGACAAAGCCTTTGAGGAAGACAATATAGCAACAAGGAAGATACAGATCTTGCAGAACAAATTGTTGAAGAAGTGGAAAGTTTTTACAACCATTGAGAAGGAAAAAAAGAACTTGGAGGACGTCATTGAGCAGCAGAGAGAAACGATACACAATCTGGAAAATGAATTGCTGGAAATGGAAAGAAAGCTACTGGAGAAGGATATGTTGGATTCTCAAGAGGATTTACGGAAAGATGATATAGAAAATAGTAAAAGTGATGGTGAGGATGGTGAAGATGGTGAGGAAGAGGGTGGAGAAGGAGCTGATGGTGGAGACGATGATGAAGACAAAGAAGAAGAACCTGAAGTGAGAACAATCAGAAAGAAGCACACAACAGCAAGAAAAGATAAAAGAGCCAGGTCTTCTCAGAAACAGGAAGCAAAGAAACAATCAAGGAGAAGGGAAAAGGTGGAAAAAGTTGCTGCTGAAGAAGAACTTGAAGAAGAAGCTGCTGATGAAGAAGAAGAACCCATTAAAAAGATGAAGAAAGGGAAGAAGCAAGTTGTAAAGAGAAATTCAATGGTGGATCGAATCAAGAACAAAAAAAGGAAGGCTACTGAAGACAAGGAGTTCACGTATACCACTAAAAGAATAAGGAGCGGCAAGAGGCATTAGATGATAATCGGAAACAATAGCTTTATGTAGTACTGACAGTAGGTTTTTGAGGCTATGAAAGTAGATTTTTCATGTGTGGACAGTACCTTGATATTGTTTAATTTCCAGCTTTGATATTTGATGGAAAATGACGTCGGGCTGACAATAGTATTTTGAAGTACTGACAGTGGCTTTACGAACTGTTAACAGTAGCTTTATGTTTAATTTTCATCTTTAATATTGGATGGAAATTGATGTCTATTTTGTTACTTTCAGCTTTTGTTTTCTTCTTTAATGTCCATTTCCAGGTTTGTTTTGAAATTTATGTCGAAATCATTAGACAAAGTTGATCAAAAGATACTCTCAATCATATAAACAGATACTCCAAAGGTGATCAAAAGATACTGTTAATGTTGTATAAAGATACTCTGTTCATTTACAGTTGCCAACAAAAGTAAAAGCTATGCTCTGTAAAAGAATGACAGTATACTAACAGCTACTCCAAATGGTATAAAAAGATACTCAAATTGTTATAGAAAACTATTGTTAATGTTGTAAAAAGATACTCCATCTGTTCATGTACTACTGCCAGCTTTCAGATTGGTGCAGTACACGTTATCTTGTTGTGGCGCCCCAACTCACCACACCGGCCACATTTGATAAGCCTCCTCGTGCCTCCTTCTGCTGCAGACTTCATTCGAACAGATTTTGGCCGGCCGGATGACCTCCTAACCAATGGAGGCTTAACAACAGAAGTTGAACTAGCTGCATCTTCATAAAACTTCTCCATATTTGGTATAGGATGAATATCATGCGCGTAGGAATCCATGTAGCTTTGACAGGTGTAGAATGGCTCAATGTAACTATACATAGGTTCCACTCCAACCTTTTGGATTGCAGCAAGAGCATGTGAACATAGGAATGAATTAATTTGCCATTGAGGGCAAGAGCAAGTGTTGTTCCCAAGATCAACCGCCACTAATTTATCTGAATGAACTTCAAAAACAGTCTCACTAGACATACTAACAGCCCAATGCCGCCCAATATCCATTGATTTCTTCAACAAAGCCTCCATTGGAGGACACAAAATAGTGGTCAACCTCTTGCATGCAACCTTCCTCTCAGACATATTCTCCATAACCTTAACTGTACCCTTAAGCCTTCAAACATCTCAAATATAGGAAGCTCACTCAAATCTCTAGTCCAATTCTTAAATGACTCGGCAACACTATTTGCCATTTCACCATACCTGTTTCCTTTGAAAAATGCATTGCACCACTTTTCCAACGGCAAAGATCGCAGAAACTCTTCAATAGGCGGACCACCTTCTTTCTTCAAGTTGTGCAAGTTGAAGTTATAGCTTGCTAATGTAGGTGAATAAGCAACTTTCATAAATTCCTCCACAATCTTGTCAACAAAATAATTTCCAGATTGCTTTCGGTACACACCTCTAACATTCTCCTTAAGGTGGTAGTAGCAGTATGAATGAGGAGAATCTGGAAATACCCTGGCAACAGCATTCAACAGTCCGCTGTGTCGATCAGTAACAAAAGTCACATTTCTACCTTGCAGAGACAAGATGTTATATAGATGATCAAAAAACCAATCCCAAATCACATGATTTTCAAAATCTACAACTGCAAATGCAAAGGGGAAGAACTCTGCAAAAAAAGATAAAACAAATAATTAGTATTTGAAAATGGAAACTGAAACAGAAGCTACTAACCCTTTAAAAGCTACTGATATAGGTACAGAAAGATACTATGATAGGTATAGATACACACTATCACATGTATATAAAGCTACTGTCCAAGATACTGAGCACAGAGCAGAGAGCACAAAATAAAACATACCTTGGTTTCCATTCTTTCCAGTAGCACAGAGCATGAATCCTTTATACTTACTCTTCAAATGAGCAGCATCCACGAACAGAAGCGGAATGCATGACTTAAAGCCCTCAATGCAACTAGAAAAACAAATGAAGAAACGTTCGAAACGATTACTTAAAGGATCAGTTTCCAATATGCAATAAGAGCCCGGATTACTAGATAAAATAGCATCACGATACCAAAGCAGCTGAGAATATGAGTCACCATCATGACCATGGACAGCTTTTCTAGCCAACTCCTTCCCATACCAAGCAGTCCTATAAGACACATCTAAACCAAAAGAATGCTTGAAACGAGACACAATCTCTTTAGGCTTGAGTTGAGGATTGGACTTCAACTCATTAGCAGTCTCCGATTTCACAACATGAGACCCCAAAAGCTTACTCTTTTGCTGCCTAAGAACTCCTTTGCATGTGTGAACATTATTCAACTTCTTTATGTAGAAAAAGCCATTCACCTTGTTCTTCAAAGCGCGAATAGACCATTGACAACCATCAGAATATCTCTTAGCACACTCTGCAATAACACGACTTGAGTTATTCCGTGTGTACTTGAAAAGAAAACTAGTTTCAATAGCATACTTGGTCAACTTTTCCCTAAATTCTAACACCCCCCCCCTTCGAACTTTTGATCCTCATGCCTTATAAAGCCCTACCACTCATGAGTGAGATAACTCTTTGGAGCCTCTGGCCTATAACACCCCAAGTATTCACTCGCATCAATAATATTGCTTGAACCCACTGACAAACATGAAGAAGCACATGAAACATCATCCAAAGATGTTGTTGCAGAAGTAGAACTACTACTCCCACCACAATAAGGCACCAAAATGGTGCTCCCATTAGAATCCCTCACCAAAATATCAATAGAATTCAATTTAAAATCAAACATACACCTAAACATCAGTTTTACATCCATATCACTTGATAACACACAGCTTTTATATCCAGGGAAAGAGTACCTCAAGTCGAATGAACCAAGATTCAAATGATTAAAACCCACAGATACCTCCTTCACAATATCATTAAACGTATACTTCATATCAAGAACGAACATGATCGTCTCAAACATATATGTGCACCTCGCATAAGGTTCTGCATCCATGGCTAAGTTACTGCAATTACACATTAGAGGAAGAATAATTAGCTTCTATTCGCAATATCAAACAGAAAAGCTACTGGAATCAGATTGAAAGAATACTAGCAGAGGAAAAGAAAGCTACTACCACAGTAAGATAAAGACACTATAAGAGTTATACAAAGCTACTATATGTAATCAAAAAGGAAAAACGAAGACATGAGAAAGATTGGTATTATAATGAAAAACGAAGACATGACCGCGAACCTATCAGTCTATCAATCAGCTTCTAGTTTTGATATGAATTAAAAGGCAAGAGGAAAAAACAAAGAATATATAACAAAACAGCAAATGTAGAATTCTTTCATTCTGTTAGTTGCTTTTCTGAACTGTATCAGTAGCATTTACAAACTTCATTAGTAACTTTGACTGTACAAATCAGCTAAAACCTGCATTAGTTAACAGAGATAGCTATGAACAATCAACTTGCACAACAGTTTCATTGTACAATAAACTTTCAACAAAAACACATGATTGATAGTTTTGCAAAATAATACTCTTTGCTATGTCCAAGGAGCTCTCTCTCCTCATGTTTTTCTATGGTGGCCGCAAGGCTGAAGTTTCAATTCCAATTCACATATCGTCCTTCCCTGATCCAATTCCAATCCTTTTCCATCTTTCCACTCATTTTGTTTTCATCTCCCTTCTCTTTTTCAGCCCATCTCATCTCTAGCATCCACATGAGCGCCATCGGCGATGAGATTGTGGCCTCGCAGCGGGTGGTGGATCTGATGCCAGCCTTCCTTTGGCTGGTTGGGCGTTTTGCTTCCGAGGAGATGATGGTGGCTGTCCAACTATTCTCTCTTCCTTTGGGTCAGATTGTGCCACTCTATTCTCTCTCTTGGTTTTTTTTATCCAGGTGGAGGCGATGATGTTGGTGGAGGCAGTGCTGTCAGCGGCGGTGATGCTGACGGAGGTGCTTCTAGCCGATCTGGTACAATGGTGGTTAGGGTTGTTTTGGGCCCTCGGGTTGTCTTGACCTCTAGTGGTGGTGTTGTTGGCCATAACGGAATTGCGGGCGGTGGCAATGGCAGTGCAGCCGGTGTTCGTAAGGTCGGTCGTGTCGGCACGGTTGCTACCGGTGGCAGCGCTAAAGTCAGTATGCTTCTTGGGTGGCTAGGGTTTGCTTCATGCCCTAGGGTTATCTTTGGGCTTGAGTGTGGGCTTCGTAGCCCACTCTTGCGTTATTTTTAGTTTTTTCTTTTTTCTTTTTTCCTTTCGTTGTACTTTGATAATGGAACGGAGCTCGGTAGGGAAGGTTTAGGGCCCATATGAGGTAGTCTTTTGAGTATTTCCCTTCTCTTTTCCCTTCCTTTAGGGCGTGCTGTGTTTGTCAGTACAGAGTTATGTTTAGGTTCTCATTTTAACGGGGCCACACACGTGGCGGGTTCCTTTGTAACTTTGTTGGCCGAAGTAATGAAAGTGTTCACATTTCTCCTCAAAAAAAAAAAAAAAACAAAAACAAAAACACATGATTGATACAGTGATGAAATCACAACAGCTACGCATGATTTAGGTTTAGCAAAACAAAAATGAAATCACATTGATGAAATTTGAAATACAAATTGTTTGGCTCCAAAACCAGCTTGGTGTGCAAACCGTCTCTTTTGCTGCTATGATTGCGCTGGCGTGCCAGCACCGTGGGGTGCAGTCGTCGGGGGAGTCCCTTGACCTGACTTCTTACCAAACGTTGTGCACGAGGAGAGCACCAACCTCGTTACAAGGTTCTTTTCTCTGCCTTTCGGAAAAGGACTTCTTGCCTTACGGGTAAGGGCTTTGGTTGTGATCTCTTGCGTTCACCGAATCGATGGGAGAAAGCACAGGGTTTTGCTAAAGCGTGACTTTCGCTTCGCTGGGTTGCGAGGGCGTTACCCTTGCTTCGCTGGATTGCAACTAGGTTGCAGGTAGGTTTGCTCCGGAGAGGCTTTGATAATCGTTGAGATTAGTTGATTAAAGAGTTTTCCTTGATTCGTCCTTGAAACCTGGTATTTATACCTTAGGGTTTCGACTTGTTCCTTGCCATAGAAGGATATTGATTGAAGTTTCCTATTCAATCTCTGCTACCTGACTCCAATAAGGGCTCGTTTTCCTTATGGATCTCGGAATGGGTGAAGCTATAACCCAAACCCAAGTAGGCTTATTTTTGGGCCGCAGGTATCGGCCCGCTATGCTAAATCCCCTAAAGGGATCTTGCCAAAAATACTTTTGGGCTCAAACATAGCCCCCCAGGCCCTGAGATCGGGCCCGCGAAAATGTAACTGATCGAAGGGGACTTAAACGACATGCCTTATGACAGAAACGAGGCCATAAATGAAGGTCGCGTCTGTTTGCTTGCTAAACGTCTTTTCGTCGTATCGTTTCCCTCACAAAATCTCTTATTTAAACCCCGCAGCCACTTCAAACCTGTCACATCAGAAACTTTTTCAGTCTCTCTTAAACCTAGAAATATCCTTTTCGCTCCCTACCATCTCCTTTCCAGAAACCCAGAAATGGCTCCACCCAAGAAAATGGTCATCGATCAAGAGGAGGAAATCAACGAAGAGGCTGCCCACACATGTGGAACTAGCGTTGGCGCTCGCTGCTTCATCCACACCACCGTCCAGAGACCTCTACTACTCAGACTCCCCAACCATCACGCCGGCCTGGGTCCTTCACCGCGAGATTCCATTCCAGAAGACGCTCTCGCTCTCTATGGCCTACCCATTCGTCGACCCATTCCAGTCCTCCGAATGACCCCCGGAGATTCAACAATTGGGGCGCGCATCTGCACAAAGCTAAAATAGGGTTCTGGCCCACCACTAGTGCAGCGGAGATCTCTTGGTATCGCGAAGCACGAGCGCGAGATCTGGCTCGCTAGGACGCGGCAGGTATTACCCACACCATTGATCTATGTTTTCACCTTCCTAGCGGTGGCAATCGCTCGCCGCTGGCCGCCATTCTCTGCTTTTGGAACACCGCCACGAATACCTTCTACTTCCGATTCGGCCAGATGAGTATCACTTTGCTAGACATCCTCGCCATCACTGGATTACCCATCGACGGCGAGCCCTACTTGCATGGCCAATTTGATTCCGCCAAGTTCCCTTCGACGATGGCTCAAACCGGCCGCGGCTCCTACAGTGGCTCCTATCCACGGTGGTTGACCCATTATCGCAAGGAACACAACGCGACTGGTGGTATTGCTTTTCTGGAATACTGGCTCTACAAATTCATTTTCTGCACTTCTTCAAACAAGCCCACTGGTCCCTGGACTTTCTTAGCCACGGCCCTCTACAACGGCCGTCGCGTAGGCCTCAGACAACCTATGTTGGGTGCCCTCTATCGCACTCTGTACCAGGCTATAATGCATCCCTTTAAGACTGGCATTTCAGGCCCCTTCTGGATTCTCGATTTCTGGGTGCAAGTCTACTTTCCACAATTTCGCCGAGAAGACATTCCACTGCTCCCTCCTGCTGACGAACTTCTGGGTCGATGGCTCAGCCGCTAGGCAAGGTACACATCCCCACCTTACTCGAAATGTTTTTCCTACTTGTATCTCCTGGATGAAATGCCCTACCCAGATCTGGTACTTAGTAGAAGATTCCTGTCTCCACTTGAACATGGATTCCTTCCTGGGGCCCCCAACTATAGCGATCGCGCGCGCTTGGCCTTTCGCCGCGCGATCTCCTACTCAGATATCAGGTCGCCGCTGATGAGCTCAGTTATGAGCTTTATGCCCCTAACCACTTCGCTCGCCAATTCGGCTTGATTCAATTAGTGTCATTCCCTCTCTACGATGCTTGGAACTACAACACTTCCTGGCGTAGGATTAGCCCCACAACTGGGCCTCCGCCAGCCCAAAGCATGCTTGCATTGGTCGATCTTCCTAACTGGGCCAGCGAAATTACTCATGTTGATGGGGTCGCTGAGGATTACGAGCACTGGTGGAAAGAAGCATATGTGAATTGCTAGAGGCAAAGGGATGAAGAACTCTTCGCGACCCTCTTCCAAGACTTGAGGTACCCCTATGAAGCTGATACTGAGTTGCTTGCTCGCTTCCCTGAGGATGAAGCACAATCTCGGCGACTTGCGCCGGCTCCGCGACCCGCGCGAGCCCCGCGTCCTGCTCAAGCTGGAATCATAATTCGCGAACCCTCTCAAGAGGTACTTTCCTTAACCTGTTCTCCACTTTATGTCTTTCGTTTTCACTCCTTTAACTCAAATCTATCTCAGCGAGGAAATTTGCCGCCTTTTGGCAGACGAACGGCTGATGCTTCTCCGGCCACCGGTCAGGCCGCGAAACAAAAGGCCATAGCAGTCGAGCCTGAGATTGAAGACTCTTCTGATGATGAGGATCCACAAACGGTAAGAGATCCCTCATAAGACTTACCCTCTTATTGTTCTTGAAATCTAATCTAACTCCCTCCGCCTGAACAGATCGTTGCTGCCCTGGCCCGCAAGCGCAGTCGCTCCGAACCCCGGACCGATCCCTGGGTAGAAGATGAACCACTCGCTGACCGACTGGTATTCTACTTTTAAGATGGGTAATAAACTTGTCATTCCCTTCCAGCTCCCATCCCATAACGATCCTCTTTTTGCAGGTTCGTCATAGGTTTACAGGTCCCTCAAGGCAAAGTGGGGAGGGATCATCCGCAGCTGGTGGAGGAGCCTCCTCTTCGCCAGCCCAAGCAACACCTGACCTGGCTAACCCTCCAGCTCCAATCAATGCCGCGAGTGATTTGCAATTGGCTCTAGTGCCAGTGCAGGTTCTAGATGACAGCTCACCTGAGGCAGAGAAAAAAATGCCACCTCCTGACAACCCTCGCGAGCAGCCAACTGCAACACCCATCCTGGAACAAGTAGCGCCTGATTCTGTTCCAGACATTGTCGAGGTACGCTTTCTCGTAGCCCTCTTTCTTTTGACTCTCACCTTGACCCTTTTGACACTCTGGCATCTCTTTTTAAGATCAGAACCTTGTTCCAAACGAGGGGATGGCTGGCGAAAATCCTGCTGAGCTCGGTGGCGAAAATGTGGTTGATCAGGAACCTGCCCCCCTTGCCCCCCGTACTTGAAGCCGGGGAATGAGTGAACCCTGAGCCAGTGCCAGAAGCAGTTCCTGTCGCGGAGCCTCTTGAGGCTCCTGTCATTGTTCCTAATCTGCAGCAAGCACCTCCTTCCAGACTAGAGCGTTTGGCTCGCGTGCTGGAAGTGACTCCACCTAGGGTCGTAGATGATGCTAGAGAGGGCCTTCGCCATTTTTTGGGCCCTGATATTCTGACGCCCGGCGCGCCCGCGAGAGCTTTAGAGTACCTGAGGGTACTTCTCCGCAAGGGCGCCATTACTGAAGTCCAGTTTCAAGATATCGACCAACTGCTGCAAGACCTCCCTAAATGGCTCAACGAAAAGGCAGCTGCGACGGCGCAGGCCAGGCAAACCGAGACACATTATCAGGCTCTTACTCAACAGATGGACACTTCACGCGACTCCTTGGGCGAACGGGCCGTTCTTATCAGGGAATTGACGCTCGCGAGAAATCATCTCCGGTCTCAGATTCAGGATCTTCAAGCCCAATTAACTACTGTGATGGCCAGGCTTGCCCATTAGGAATCTCAACTATAGCAACCCTTAGCCGCTTTCGAGACGCTTTCTCAAGACCTGGCCCAAGCTTGCGATGCAGCCCAACAGGCCGCACGAGCTGCCGCTGATGCTAGCTTTCGTCTAGATGAACATTTCCTCCGCCTAACTTATGCAGGCCGAGGTTTTTAGGCCTCTTATGTTAGGCCCATTATTTTGTAATATGAACCATATTAATATTAATATTATTATTTATTTATCTAGCCCACTTTGCTGGCCCAAATTTCTTCTCTACTCTCATAGGCAACAAAGTATTCAATTTTGCCTTAACTGCACATTAAAACAGTTTCAAAAGGATAATCTCGAAATGGAGCAGTTACCTCCTTGGAGACCGCTCTGTTACCCACGCGTTTTCAATTTCCTTCATTTCCGAGATCGTATCATTAAATTCCCTTGATGAGCCCATTGATGGCATTGAATCGACTTCAACTGCCCATCAAGGGGTTGAGGCCACTGAGGTTGGCCCTATAAATATCTGTACTTGTGAGAGTGAAAATACACGCAACCATGACTTACCCAGAAATAGCCTTGCAATCCCTACTTCTCTTCCTTTTATTTCTGAAATCTTTTCCTCACAATCTTGATCTCAGCCTCTAGATCTTAGGCTTTATGGCTTAATCTCAATTCCTGGGTAGGCCTTATGGCCTAATCTCAGGTCCAGCCGCGTGTCTTTGGCCTCAGAAAGTCTGGATGGGATTCACCGGTTTCAGTTAGGCTGAAGAACACGTGGCGCTCCTAACGTGGGATACCATATTATGGGGAGTCTTTCTCCTTAGGTTCCCTCGTGCGGAGCAAACCGAAGAAGGGTGCGAGGCCACCCAAGGCCCAACGCTCTTCTTCGGCGCCCTGCCTCAGGGGTTTGACGAACAGACTTCTGTGTTTCCCCTGAGATGAATGGGGCTACTTGGCTGCACTCCACGCTGATCTCTCCCTCCATCCCGGAGGATAAACAACTGGAGAGGGTTGCGATGGATTATTTCCTTCACTCTCGCTCCAGTACAGACGCTAGCAGCTGCAGCTAAGGCTCAAGAGAAGTGGGTGAAGAGAGGAAGAGTAAGAGTAACCTCAACTCGCCGGCACCTTCTTGAGAGAAGATCCAAAAACTCTTAGAAGATCTGAAGTCCTTGATTTTCTGCCACTTTTGGCTTTGTAATCCGCAAACTTTCAAGAATGTACTTGTGTTGCTTTTGGCCGCAAAGCCACTTTATGAATATATTTTTTTTTTTTCACTATTTTCAATCTCTTATTATATAATAAAGCCTCTGGTATAGGCCTTGTTACATATACTCTTAACATATTGAAATAACCAAATCTTAAAAGAAAAATTACATAACAACTAAAGGCCGTGAGTATCCGGCCTACATGCGTAGAGTGTTGCCCCCCTAGTATTACTAGGTGAAGCGAATATATGAAAGTGAGGCCACCGAGTAGGTCTAAATGGAAAGGAGGACGCGAACAAGGTAAGACTATGTTTGCCCCCTAGTCCCAGAAATAGGTGGATCTTCGAATTCCTAAACATTGGGATATTATTTCTTCAAGAACCTGCCATTAATGAGGTTACGATGGATGTCGCCATCCAAATCTTTAAGGTGAAAAGCCCCCCGCTCCTAAATTCTGTGAATCACAAAGGATCCTTCCCAGCGCGGAGTCCATTTCCCGCGGCCGGTCAACTTTTCACCAAACGGAACTACTGCCTTCCAAACGAGCTCACCCTCTTTGTAACTGCATCCACGTGTTCTCTTATCATAGGCGCGAGCGATACGCTGTTTTTCCATCACCAGACTGTCGAAAGCTTCCAAATGCTTCTCGCTAAGATATTCATGCTCCTGCCACATGGTCTGGACATAATTCACTAATCAAATGATGCTGGTCTTGGACGCGCAAGGATTGAACATTGATTTCCAAAGGTAAAACTGCATCAGGGCCAAACATCAAAGCGTAGAGTGTCGTGGCAGTGGGAGTACGCTTTGAAGTGCGATAGGCCCAGAGTGTCTCGTACATTGTGTCAGGCCACTGGCGGGGGTTTTCGACAAGCATCTTCTTCAATAAGGTAATGACAATTTTGTTACTGGCCTCCGCTTGACCGTTGGATAGAGCATAATTGGGAGTGTTATGGACAAACTGTATGCCCAAATCAACAACGAGCTTCTCTACGACTCCACCCATGAAGGCTGCCCCCCTGTCCGAGACCAACACCTCAGGGATGCCAAACCTGCAGATAATGTTATGAAAGATGAATTGTCGAATGGTCGCACTGGAGGCCTCTTTCAAAGGCTCAGCTCTTACCCACTTAGTGAAAAAGTCAGTAGTGACGATGATGAACTTGTGCTGGAGGGAAGAATGAGGATGAATCATTCCAATTAAGTCCAATGCCCAACCTCGCGCAGGCCAAGGCTTAATGATAGGCTACATGGGTATATTGGGGATGTGCTGGACTGGTCCATGTGCTTGGCAATCTTGGCACCCTTTCGCGAACGCGATACTATCCTTCAAAATACTGGGCCAATAATACCCATGTCTCCTGATTAGCCAGCGCATTTTTGGACCCGCCTGATGGGCTCCACAGACCCCGGCGTGAATTTCTAGCATTAATCGCTTTGCTTCGCGGCCATACACATACCTGAAGTCTATGCCATCTTCGCCACGTCGACGCAGCTCGTCACCTCTGAGGAAGTAATTTAGTGCCAGAAAGCGGATCTTCCTGTCTGTCGTGGGATCCGGCTACTTGAGGTAAGCAATCAAAGGGATACGCCAATCCACGTCAATAGGATCTAAAACTGCCACCGTTGGTTCCGCTGGCGGGTCAGGCCGTGTGAGCCACGAAGGCAGCGTGCGACGGTTGACCTTTAAAAGTCTCATATTTCAAGGTAATGCTTGTAGCCAACTGAGCGAGCTCATTAGCAGCAAAGTTGCGCTCACGAGGAATATGTTCTAAGTCCACGTCCTCAAATTGGACCAAAAGCTCAAGTGCACGATCCAAATATGGTGCGAGCAGGTAGCTCGTACATCTGAACTTTTCGCGAAGCTGATTGATCACGAGCAAAGAGTCGCCGCGCACTTGGATATCTTTGACTCCCAGCTCCAGTAACACCTCTAGGCCAATAATGAGGGCCTCATACTCCGCCTGGTTATTAGTGCACCAGAACTCTAACTGGAAGGAATATGAAAAACGATCGCCAGCTAGGTTTTCCAAGACAACCCCTGCCCCTGCTAGTGTATCCGTTCTTGAGCCGTCAAAATATAACACCCAGGGTTGGAGTGAAACTGTGGCTTGATACAGCGGCGTACTCTGGAATGCACGCCATATCTGTCGAGCTATTGTTGCAGTCGCGACCTCCAACTCTCTCACCGTTGGGTCATCCAACATAGGGTGATGCGCCAGAAAATCCGCGATGGCCTGCCCCTTTACTGCCTTTTGTGGCACATATTGTAATGAGAATTCTGATAAGGCGAGCACCCACTTGCCAATGCGATCTCTCAGCATAGGGCGCGAAAGCATATATTTGACCAGATCAGTTTGAGCAATGATGAAAGTTGTAAAGGATAACATGTAATGCCGCAACTTGCATGCTGAGAAGTATAATGTAAGACACAACTTTTCCATTACAGTGTACCTTGTTTCGCAATCTGTGAGTGTCCTACTGAAGTAGAAAATGGCATGTTCTACGCCTTCTACATCGTCTTGAGCGAGTAGGCTGCCAATAGAAGCCTCAGCTGCCGATATATATAGTTTTAAAGGGAATCCTGTTCTGGGAGGAACAAGCACTGGCGGGCTCGTTAGATAGGCCTTGATTTTGTCAAAAGCCTCCTGATGTTTAGGTTCCCATACAAACTCGCTCTGTCCTTGTAGTTTCTATAACGGGGAAAAAGGCTAGATTTTGCCAGCAGAATTAGAAATGAATCGCCGCAGGAAATTGATCTTACCTAGCAAGCGTTGTAACTCCTTCTTCGTTCGCGGAGGCGACGCATTGATTACTGTGTTGGCCTTATCCTTAGGGACTTCAATACCTCTCTGATGAACTATAAACCCCAGAAAGTCACCTGCCTGAACTCCAAAAACGCACTTGGCGGGGTTCATCTTGAGCTTGTGTAATCGCATGCGCTCGAAAACCTTTCTGAGATCCGTAATGTGATCCCCTCGTCTCTTAGACTTTACGACCACGTCATCAATATAAACCTCCAAAATCTTCCCAAGTATGTCGTGGAAGATCAGGTTCATGGCTCGATGATAGGTCGCTCCAGCATTCTTTAGCCCAAAGGGCATGACCACATATTCAAAAACTCCCGCGGATCCGGGGCAGCGGAACGCGGTCTTGTGTCTGTCTTCCTCCGCGACCGGAATCTGGTGATACCCTGCAGTTCCGTCCATGAAGGATAATAATTCATGTCCCGCTACTGCATCTACCAACATATCCGTGACCAGCATGGGGTAGACGTCTTTAGGTGTAGCCATATTAAGGTTTCTGTAATCTACGCAGACCCTCATTTTGCCATTTTTCTTACGAACATGTACTATATTGGATAGCCACTGGTTGTACTTGGCCACCCTGATAATGTCGGACTTGTGCATCTTTTCGACTTCTTCTTTGACCAAAACTTGGGCCTCCGAGTTCATTCTCTGCGGCTCTTGCTTCATAGGCCTCTTATCAGGCATCGTTGGCAGCTGGTGGCATACCAAGTCTGATGATAAGCCTGGCATGTCTTCGTATTTTTCCGCGAAGCAGTCCTTATATTCCATCAATAAGTCAATAAGCCTCTGCTTTTCGCTAGGCTCTAAATAAGCGCTAATAGCCACCTCCATGGGCTCATCAGTTGTTCCTAGATTGACCTTTTCAGTAGGGTCCCTAACCTTTGGAGGTGTGTCATCCAATGCCGCTGGGGCAAGCTGAATCTCCTCTGCTTCCTCTTCTTGGTCAGAGAACTCCTCGTTGACAATTTCTAAAGTCGTGACTCGACCATAGGCCTCTTTTTCCACCAAGTACGAGGACAGTCTTTCGTACAAAGAATGGAAGGCCTCTATCCCTTCCTCTGGAAGGTCGTGATCCATTAATTATTCAAGGTATTGGGCACAGCGTGGCCAGGCCTTTCCAGGTCTTCATTCGCGAGCGTGAGCCCCCACTGTGCTAATTCAGAGGTCGTCACCCTTGTGGGGCGGCCCTTGTTATCGATGCCACTGACCTGCAATGGAGTAATAGGCTCCAAGTAGTACCTGGCATCTACGTAATTCGCGGAAACATGGAATGGGCGAGGATCAGCCTTAATCACTTCAGCTTTGTCAGTAGCCCTGTTCCACATAATCAGTTCCTGGTGAAGAGTAGATGGGACACAATAGCTCCGGTGAATCCAGTCCCGACCTAAAATGGAGCTGTATGCTGCGTAGCAATCTGTCACAAAGAAAGCATAAACCCCTTCTGCGGGTCCGACCTTGATACGTAAGAACAATAATCCAAGAGTTTTTGTTATAGTCCCGCGAAGTTTTTGAGAGTGAGAGAGGTGGACTGGATCTTTTCTTTCTTGATTCCTAGCAGATGCATGGTTCTTGTGGTGATGACATTGACAGCTGCCCCCGTATCAACCATAATCTTGCTGACCTTAGTGCCATCAATCTCCACCGTAATGTATAAAGGTCTCATGTGTTGCACCATAGAGGGAGTTGGTCTCATGAAGCTCATGAAGAAACCCTTGTCGTCAGCATCTTCAGTCTCAAGAAACACCGCTTCGTCCAAAGGTGTTGTTGCCGCTGAGGTAATCTGCAAAGGTTGGTCGGTGCCCTCCTCAGCTCCCACACACTCCTGTGCGGCGACTGGCAGAGCATATTTCGTGGGAAGCACATAGACCATGTTGCAGGAGGTGTCAACAACTTCTGTCTTATCTATGTCCTCTTCAAGGTTGAGCTTAGGTTCATCTACTAAGATTTCAGTGTTGAACTGCCTGGCCATTGCTGTCACCAACGACTCTTCCTCAGGTATTAACTTTTCAACCTGTTTGTGTTCCTGCATTGCGGTAACTTGCCTTGGTGAGTCCGGTTTCTGTTCCGCTGTTGGGACTTCTTTTAGGGTCGTGACCGCTAGGCTTTGCACTTTCTTAGGTCTCCACTACAAGGTTTCTGCAGTATTGTCCTTGCCCCTCAGTCTTTCAAACACTGAGGTCTTGGTTTCAGGTTCTTCGCGAAACAATTTGCGCCTGACGCGTGGTCGCCTAGTTGGCGAGCTTTCCTTCCTAGCTGGTAGCGGTGTTCGTTCTTTAGTGATCCTGCAGAAAACGCTGGGCTTAGAAGCCCCTGACTCCGAGCTGGTTTGCCTTTGAAAGCTACGGGGAGCCACCAATGGCTTAGCAGCTAGCGCTTCCATCTCCCTCTGATATTGCTAAGGAGATTTGACCAATTGCGAGGGTTTGATCAGTCCTTGATCCAGAGCCTCTAGCGCTCGCTTGGCCTCTCCAAACCTGCGATGCAGCTTCCTTTTCTTGGAAGGACTGATTTCTACCGCTTTCCCCTTTTCTCTGGTGTACCATTTGCCTTCCTTGATGGAGGACGTTGAAGAAGGCGGAATGTATGGCTTGGTCAGGATATCTTTGTGTGCATTCCTAGCCTTTCCATCTTGTTTCTGTTCGGCCGCTGTCGCTTTCAATTTCCTGAACAAGTTGGAATCCCTTGGGGATGGCGGTGACTCCACTCTGTCTCTTGCCCTTGGGCTGGAAGGTTGATAATTTTGCGAAGGCGAAGCCCACTTGATTGGTGGGAGCGAGCCAAAACGAAATGTTTGCTCGACCTCCTCATGTGACACTTGGATGCCACATTCTTCTTTGCATTGCGAGCAAATGACCACTGGTGAAGCCCCGCTAACGATTTAGCTTTCTTCTTTGCGGGAGCCTCATCCCCTTCAGTCTTCTCCTCTTGACTCTTGGAGCTCAAGTCTAAGGTAGATTTCCTCTGGCCCTTCTTAGTCCAAGTTACATCAACCATATTGACCCCGGTGTCAGGGAAGGGGTTCAGGTCTACTAGTGCTGCTGCAGTCGCCGGAGTTTCCACCTGCAAACTACCATTATTGAGCCATACCTGAATCTGGTCCTTTAGTTTTACACAGTCAGCTGTATTATGATTCCATAGGTTGTGGAATTTGCAGTACTTTTTTCCTTTCAGTTGATCTGGTCGAGGGAAGGGTCCAAAATCTGTCCTCACCATCTTCGCGGCTATCATCTCATCTAAAATCTCATGTGCCTTATTGGCATCATATGTATATGTCGCGAACTCAGGTTTGGTAAAGGCTACGAACTTGAGCTTGACTGGTTCCTTAGATATTTTCAACTGATTCAAGGCCGGGTTCTTCCTCCCTGTCAGCTCGAAAGCGGAGACATCATTCTCCTTTTCATCATCTTCGTCCTGGAAAACCTCTTCACCTTGATAGTAGGGATCATAGGTGGTTGGTTGGTAGTGCAGGGCGGCCACTGTACGGTGTTTTACGGGTACGTAGGTGCCTTTGGACGCATTCTTTCTAGCATTTGTTTCTCTGAGGAGATGCTCAAAGCTGCCCACCTCTGTGATAAGCTCTCCCATTGACTGGATCATGCTGCCATGCTGCTTCTTTCGCTGGTGTGGTTCCAAGCCCTTGATCGCCAACTTAACTAGTTCTTTCTCAGGCAATACCATACTCAGTTTGGCCTTCTGAATTTGGAAGCGTTGCAAATAAGCGACAGCAGACTCGGTGGGCTGTTGGGCCATCTGAGTGAGAGAAGCCAAGTCAACCTCAAGCTCGATAGCCCTGAAAGTTTCTCTGAAGAGCTTTTCCATTGCTGGCCAATCTGCCACTGATCCTGGCCGAAGCTTGGAAAACCACCTAAAAGCAGCTCCAGAAAGAGAAGTGCCGAAGATCCTGCACTTAAGGATGTCATCATTCTGATATTGGCCACATTGCACCCTAAACCTGGCCAGATGAGTTGTCGCATTCTCAGTATCTTCCCCTAAAAAAGTAGAAAATATGATATTTTTGTAACCTCTGGGGAAAGGTGCGAGCATTATATGCGGCGGGAAAGGTCCCTCATAAACCCCATCAAGGTGGGCCCTAGGGTTAGCCAACATGATCATCTCCTCAACCTCTTCGCGTCTCACGTAATCTGGACCAGGAGGAGGAGGAGTCGCCACAGTCTGGCGAGCAGTCTGCAGGGGTACAGGATGATTAGCAGTCGCTGTCCCTTCGCCTAAGCGAACAGTCCGGGTAACACTAGGCTGAAGAGTAACTGCTGGAGTGGACACATCTTTTACCAAAGCCGTTATCTTGATTGGATTACCTGATTGATCAAGTCCATAATAATTTCCTAGAAGCTCTTGGTATATATTCTCCACTCCATCACTATCGTATTGAGTAAACACGACAGGATCAGCAAGCATGCCTTCACCGAATTTCGACGTTTTGCCCTTCTGCGTTACCAGAGGTGCAGACTTCTCTTTGCCGCCAATTACCAGGGCTTTTTCCTTGTTTTTAGTTGAGGAGTCAGCGGCGGTTGCAGATGGTGTAGCGGTGCTGCTGTTAGCCCTTTCTCGAGCATTTGGTGGTATGTATTTGCCAGAGCCCGAGGGTTGGCCAAGCGAACCAAGGATGGCATTAGGATCCCTCAGAGCTTTATTCAGAACCTCTTTAGCTTGGTCTAACTCGGCTTTGTGCATGGCAACTTGGGTCGCGAGATTGGATCCCTCGTTGCGAATAACCGCAAGCTCCATTGCAGTATGCTTACCTTGGGTAGTGATGGTCTCCATGACTTGCTTCTGTTGCAGGATGTGCTCATCAGCGATTTCTCTAGCTTGTGCTCTCACTGCAGCTGTTGACTGGTCAATCTGTGACCTAGTCTCATGAGCAAGTTAAGCAAAGCGCTAGTCGAAATCGCTCATGCACTGCTCTGCTTTCTCTATCTCTCTGTCCCAATCTGCTGCCACCTTTGCACGATGTATGTCAATGTTCTCCATGACGATCGCGATCTGGGCTTCAATAGTTGCTCCTTCTGGGATAGGTTTCAGAACGAAAGCCTCTCTTGTCGCGCCTCCTGCAGCATTGGTGGCGACAGCAGTATTGACAGGATCATTCGCTTGATCGGTAGCGACATTCTCGCCCTCGGTAACGGACCGTTGACTCTCTGCCTGTCCAGTTGACATGCTGGATGGTTGCGGGTTGAGAGAAAATCTTTGAGTCACCTGTTCTTCAGAAAGACCACGACAGTCTGCACGAGAGTGCGGCCTGTAACTGGAGGTCTTATGCTTCGGGCAGTTAACGTAAACCTTTTGGTAAGGGTTTGCGCCTGACTTCCCAATGGTGGCGATAGTGAAGAAATGCTATGCGGGTCCCACTGGGGGTGCCAAAATGTTTGGCTCCAAAACCAGCTTGGTGCGCAAACGGTCTCTTTTGCTGCTGTGATTGCGCGGGCGTGCCAGCACCGTGGGGTGCAGTCGTTGGGGGAGTCCCTTGACCTAACTTCTTACCAAATGCTGTGGACGAGGAGAGCACCAACCTCGTCACAAGGTTCTTTTCTCTGCCTTTCGGAAAATGACTTCTTGCCTTACGGGTAAGGGCTTTGGTTGTGATCTCTTGTGTTCACCGAATCGATACTTAGTATTGTAGACTAAGCAAAGCAATCACTGGGAAGTTGGGAGAAAGCACAGGGTTTTGCTAAAGCGTGACTTTAGCTTCGCTAGGTTGCGAGGGCGTTACCCTTGCTTCGCTGGATTGCAACTAGGTTACAGGTAGGTTTGCTCCGGAGAGGCTTTGATAATCGTTGAGATTAGTTGATTGAAGAGTTGTCCTTGATTCGTCCTTGAAACCTAGTATTTATACCTTAGGGTTTCGACTTGTTCCTTGCCATAGAAGGATTATTGATTGAAGTTTCCTATTCAATCTCTGCTACCTGACTCCAATAAGGGATCGTTTTCCTTATGGATCTCGGAATGGGTGAAGCTGTAACCCAAACCCAAGTAGGCTTATTTTTGGGCCGCAGGTATCGGCCCGCTATGCTAAATCCCCTAAAGGGATCTTGCCAAAAATACTTTTGGGCTCAAACACAAATCAAGCTAAACAGATTGCAGAGAGAGAAGGCTGAGATCGAATCAAAATAAAAACGAAATTACAGTGATGAAAATCGAAGTAAAAAGAGTGCAGAGATATGGAATTAAACCTCAATGATCGATTAGAGATTGTTGCGAACTAGAGGGAGAGCTTCATCTTCGTTTGCGAGCTAGAGAGAGAGCTTCGTCATCCTGAGCGAGCTAGAGAGAGAGAGAGCTTCACGGTTTGCTAGATAGAGAAAGAGTTTCATCGTGGTAGAGAAAGAGAGAGACTGAGAGTAACTAAATCTCAAACAGAAATTTAAATAATAGATAGTTGAGGGTAAAATAGATATAGCATAAAAAGGAGCTTATGGTTTTGGGCCATAAAATGGCCTTATGTGTACAAAACAATTTAGGTACCAATATAAGTCTCAAAGTGACACTTCCTTGTAATTTTCTATATATATTATTGGGTTTGGGGATGAGTATCCCCGCCCCATCCCCAATCTTAGATAGCGGGGATTGGGAATCCCCATCCCTATTCCCCATTTGTCCCCGAATTCTCCCCCCATTAAAGACGGGTATCTAATGGAGCTCCGCCCTGCTGGGGATTTTTTTGTCATCCCTAGTTCATTTTATGTTTTATCATCTTTCGATTTTGTGCCAAACAGAGAATTTGTGAAAATATGTCATCGGGTGATGTCTCAATCAACCCAAAAGAAAAACCCAAGACCAACACAAGAAAAACCCATTAAATATACGGAGGCCCAGAAGACTACTCTCTCCAAAACCCCCCTCAAAACCCTGATTCAAGTTCACCAATTTCCCATCAATACCAACCCAAAGTTCAATCCTTTTCCTGCTCAGTTTTATGAACAGGTTAATCAATCTCAACCCCAGTTCGTTTTTCTCGCCCCACATATAGATTTCAATGATTAGTTGATTTGATCGCGGTTTACGATGAGCCAACAACCGTCGGTGATACTTGCGACGGCGAGCTATGACCACACTATTCGCTTCTGGGAGGCCAAAAGTGGCCGCTGCTACCGTACCATCCAATACCCTGATTCAGTTTGTCCCCCACTTCCTCTCTCTCTCTATCTTTTGATTATTGGTTTTACTTGTGATTGATAAATCAATCTGATTTGCCATTTCTCATGTATAGCAAGTAAATAGGCTTGAGATAACCCCGGATAAACGATTCCTGGCTGCAGCGGGCAACCCTCATATTCGATTGTTTGATGTTAATTCAAACAGTCCTCAACCGGTTTGTCTCCATCATTGACTTTTTTGTTAGCGTTTGTTTTATCGAATTAAAGAGGACAGCTTTGTTTGTTGTTCCCTCACTTTATGAGTGTTTTATTTCGTATGATTGTATGCCAGGTGATGAGCTATGATTCACATACTAATAACGTAATGGCAGTGGGGTTTCAATGTGATGGGAACTGGATGTATTCAGGTTCCGAGGATGGTACAGTAAAAATTTGGGATTTGAGGTAATTTGTGCCGGCATATATATGCTAGTCTTGTTATCTACATATCATGTGTTTTTTTTTTTTTTTCAGTATCTGATGTCTAATATTGACGTATATGTTGAGGAAATTACAGAGCTCCAGGTTGCCAAAGGGAATATGAAAGCCGTGCAGCTGTTAACACTGTTGTGCTGCACCCGAATCAGGTCAAGCATTGTATTTGTGTTAGATAAACATCTAATTGGGTCGTGGTGTCTTACATACCTGCTGATGTCAAATGGATACGTAGGAATTGAAGTGGCGTGGCTTAAGTTGTTTGTCTATAAAACTTTTCATGTTTTGCTGTCATATGGTTTAAAGTGTTTCCTTCTTTTGAAAAGATCTAAAAGACATTGCGGATGATGTTGGGATTTTGTTTGGTTTACTTGGAGAGTACCAAATGGAAGTTCCTAAAGACTGGCTAGGTAAAATCATTGACATGCTGGCATATTGTATTTCCTACTTGGGTTGATTATTTCTGTAGGACTTTGAACTGTGTGGAACATTTATGTACTTTTCGAAAACATCCTGCTAGCATATCCTAGGGACTGGCTTATGAGATTGTCCTTGGCTATTTTCACCTTTGATTAGCTATAAGCAGAAATTTCAACTATCATTCTGACCTATCTTGAGATAAGATTAAAGATTAACTAAAGGTCTTAAATGTTGCTGCGGGACAGTGCCTATCTCTATTCTGTTATCATTATGCTTTTTTTTGGCCAAACTGTTGTCATTATGCTTCCTCGGACCTGTTGCAACATGTTTATATATATATAATTATTGCAACATATTCATTTTTCAGTGACCAATGAAGTTTAATAAAGTGAGGGACAAGCACCTTTCTTAAGTCATATGCTTTTGATTGTTTGACTATATGTTAAAAATAATATATCTATACGAGTGGTTTTGCAGACTGAACTAATATCTGGGGACCAAAATGGCAACATTCGTGTTTGGGATTTGACAGCTAATTCTTGCAGTTGTGAATTGGTATGCTTCACTATCTTGGACTTTTGTATTTCCCTATACACCATATATACTTCCTACGATGATTTATTGAAAATGTAGATGGGTTTTTTCCTTTCATCCTACTCTTTAATGTTATACTGTTATTCCAAGAGGTTTTGTTCGGCACACGCCTGCATTTGTGTGGTTGCTAATATTTTTTAAGTGTTGGTATTTTGTTAGGTTGAGGAAGTGAGTGAGGAAAAAGAGTAAATCGTACATCTTTACTAGAATAGTACACGTGTTGAAACAGCTACATACTGATACTATATATTAAACCATAAAAGAAATTGGAAAATAAGAATGGAAAAACAAATTGGTGTTTAGTATTCTGTAGGAGTGGATGGTAAGTGGGAAACAGATTGCAGATAGTAGTTACTTTGGATAAAAATGTGAAGCTGCGCTGCTAAGCATGTTTACTACTCTACCCTGCTATATTTTTTCATTTAAACCTGATGAAATTGATATGCAAGTATTTCAAAGGTTGGTTTTTGGCAAGAAAAGTTTGAAATGTGAAGGTCCTGCCAAAACAAGGTATTTGCTTAATTGATAGGTATAGGTTCAAGGAACATCTCAAGATGTATAGACTCAATGGTCAAATCCTTAAAGCACATGAACAAGTGCCAGAAGCCAGTCCTTTTACTTGTGTGTGCAGTGCACACTCTTTCTGCCCCTATATGAGGAGGGTAAATTTGACAGTGATCTTTGGATTGAACCTAGGTTCCAGAGGTAGATACTGCTGTAAGGTCGTTAACAGTTATGTGGGATGGGAGCTTGGTTGTTGCTGCAAATAATCATGGGACATGCTATGTTTGGCGCTTGTTGCGAGGGACACAGGTAGTACCTACAGCAAATAATCATGCACTCTATCATTCATATTACCTTAATTCATTTTGATGTCAAGCACATTTTCTTCCAGACTATGACAAATTTTGAGCCACTTCATAAGCTTCAAGCACACAAGGGATACAACATCCTCAAATGTCTACTTTCACCTGAGTTCTGTGAACCCCACAGGTTTGATTCCTAAAATAAACAACCAATATATACTTTGCCTTTTTATACCTTCTTCCCTCAGTTCACACATCAAATAATGCTAATACCTACTGGTTTATTTTTCTTTCCTTTCCATCTCTCTCAAGGTCAATAAGCCTAATTTCTTTATCTAATCTAAACCTTCTTTCTGCGCCAAATAATTTTTACACTTGTAATGTGCCTTATGTTTGCACTGTTATTGGGATATTCTTTTAATGATTTATACTTTTAGATATTTGGCCACTGCCTCTTCTGACCACACTGTCAAGATATGGAATGTTGATGGTTTCACATTAGAGAAAACTCTAGAAGGTATCTATCTTATACAATTCTCCCAAGATTCTAATATTTACTTTACAAATAACTCGATAAACCTGATGGTTTGATGGTTACTAAAAATTAAGCTATATAATAAATTGTTCTTTACTGTTTTTTTACTTCCTAGGGCATCAACGGTGGGTTTGGGACTGTGTTTTTTCCGTAGATGGTGCCTATCTTATAACAGGTATGTTTTTTATAATTATTATTCTCAAGAAGTTCAGAAAGGTATAGATGAACTCCTACCGCCTGTAGCAGCTCGCAGTATTAATGCATAAAAATTTGGTTGCAGACTTTGTTTTTGACTTTTTGTCAAGTTGCAATGTCAGCTAAATTTGATCTGTGTGATAGATGTGTATTTCTCGTTTCTGAAATGATATCATATGCTCGTCCTTGCAGCTTCCTCTGATTCAACAGCAAGGCTTTGGAACCTGTCCACCGGAGAAGATATCAGGGTGTATCAGGGGCATCACAAAGCAACCATTTGTTGTGCACTGCATGATGGAGCTGAACCTGGTCCATCTTGAACCTGGATGTTCTCCTTTGCCGCCTAATGCATTTATGACACTTGTGTATTAGAAATTACAGCGTTGTTTATAATGAAATTGGATGAAAATATTGTGGTTCAAGAATGAAGAATTTTCCTTCAAAATTACCACCTAATGTGTATTACTTTTGTAGGCAAAAACCTAATAACATGTATTTGTTACTTCAGAATACCTTAACACTGTTCTATTTGAATTCCAATTTATCCTACCATTCATATTGAAGGATCAGTTTTCCTTTTTTTCTTTAGCTATGAAAATTCTAACAATGTTTGCTGCAATTCACTTTTTTTCTCGCGGAACTATTACTACAAATTACTTAAGTTTGACCATTTACAGATGTTTAATTGGTTAATGAAAAGAAATCATCAAATGTGTTTAGTCATAAATCACATTTACGACTTATTACATTTCACAATTTTATTGGCAGTGATATCCATATTCGCTCTAATTCAACATATAAATAGGTAATGAAAACGTGATTTGTAGTGCAATCCTAAAATAAGGCATATAGCAAATCTATTGGAGTTGAATTTTGAGCAAAATCCTTATATTTTCACTAAAACTTATGTTTACAAAATCTGTTTGAGATGCTCTAACCAACAAAAAACAATTACAAATACAAACAAGATACAGCTTTGGCCCATCTTTTGCGTACATTAAACTACATCTAAATCTCCATCTTTTGCATCAAATCAAAACAACCAGTACCCACTTTCACCGGCAGCCCAAGACAGATCCTAGCAGAAGGGGTTTCCAAGTCATCTGTCTCCCCATGATATGCTGCTTCACGAATGAACTTGGAAGCCGTCTCAAATGACATTTTATTGATCGGAGATATAGACTCTGCTATACCCCCAAATCTGTTCATTGGACGATAACCGCCACTATGAGTCATGTAGTCAGCTATTAGTGAAAGGTGTCTAATATTGACAGATATCCCATAAACCTTGAAGACGTTACTTATTTCTTTGATGATAGTTTCTCTGGCGGCTTCTACTCCATAAGTGTTCAGCATTGCATGAATGTTGTTGGAATATATATAGTTGACATCAAGATCATCTTGCAGTTTCCATAGTGTAGCAAAATCCACCCCTGCTGTCTGCAAGGCTCGCATCTTCTTTTCTTCTTCCATGGGATTCTTTTCACCCGGTAATTTATTTCTGGGATCATTCCAGGAGCAGAAAACTTGATCTTCATTACCATAAATATCAATATCTTTACAATCCAAAATATTGCCAGAGCTTTTGACATAAACATTTCGAGCTGTCTTCCGAGCAATCTACACCAGTGCAAAAAAGATAAATATCAACAAGAGGAGAAGTAATAAAACAACAGACGTGGCAGATCTACACATGAATTGACAACAATTTTTTTAAGCGTTTATTTATGTGCTGTTTTTATTCTTCTATAAATTCTGGGGCTTGATAGATGCTGAAGAGTTGGACAAAATTTAAACTGTCCATATATTTCCATGCTGGGTAATGCCAATTAGTGGGCCTAGGTGCAGGTGTTAATGCGCGCAAGGTTGCTAGAAAATGAATGAGCGGAAATTATTATGAGAAAGGGTACATACCTGATCCAAAAGAATATGAGGTTCATTGGTAAATTTAAAATGGATCTCAAAGTGGAACCCCTTGACTGACACAAAAGTTGCCCTGTCATACTCCTTTCTTACTAGCTTTGCTCTGGTCTTCTTTTTAATTTTGTCCCTTGATTTGGTCTTCTTTCCCTTCAACCGTGGCTTAGATGTGTCTCCAGCTGAAGGACTTTCAGGCATTTCATCATTAGCATCTGAAATCCGCGCCACACCATCCTTATCACTTTCAATATCACTTTCCACCTTATCAATTTCGCTTTCAAATCCATCGGACTGATGACCTTCATTCACTTCATCCTCACAGTCATCTTCATACTCCATCTCATCTGTGCCCTGCCGCTTTCGTTTTTGTGCATCCAACCCAAAATCCTCAGCTCCTTCACCATATTCACTGTCATCTGCACCGCCATCGTCATCATCTTCCACACCATGCTGGGATATGTTGTAAGAAACATCTTCATCTGTCTCATTTGATGCCTTCGGTAGTGAATCAGCCTTGACATCTTTTATACCACTAATTTTAGAAAGCAAAACCAGATGATTTTGTATGGCATCCTCCAAAGCCCTAACAAACTTAACCTCTAGGAGTTCCTCCCAATCTTCTGAAAATTTCGAAAGATATTCTGGTATAAAAAGTGTCATCTCCAGTTCATAAGTACGGCAAGTCTGATGATACTGATCTGTAAATGGTGTAATAGTTACTTTCATGCTCTCTATTATGTCTGCCACAGTGATCCTCTTCAACCTATCAGCTAGACTTTTAGCATCTCCCCTGCATGCAAATATCAATTTGAGATAGAGAACAGTACAGAATGTACTGCAATAGACTTGAAAAAGAAGGATTGGGGATAATTCCACAACATCCATCAGTAGGATATAAAACTCATAAAATTTCCATGACTTGAAAAAAAAGAACAGGATGTAGTTCACAACAACGAATTAAAAGAACTCACGCTTTCTCCTTTATCAATGGACATGTCATAACTGGAGTCTTGATATCATTTGAAGCAGTCATCAAGATCTCTTGGAGCCGTGGAATTCCAAGAGTCACATTCATTTCACTTCGCCCAGCATTATGGAAGGTATTCAAACTGAAAAAAATGGCAGCAGTGATCCTAAGCAAAGGGATACTAGATACAAATACAATTATCACCTAAACAGAGAAAATGACCAGTTTAATTTTGCAGCACAGTAAACAAATGATGTGCAGACTATACCAAATCAATAATACTCACTTTCATAGACTATCATATATCATATACAGATATACTTACTTTACTGACATTGTATTACTTTTACTTGCATTGTATTAATAATGTGAGTACATCTAGTGGTTGAGCAATCGACATCCAAAAAGACAAACAAAAGAGGTGATGCAAAGACATAAGACCAGAAACTAATCATACAGCAATCACACCACCGCCAGCAATTAAAGCAATAAAGTTGAGAGAGCAACCCCCTAAATTCTGCAGAAACAGAGTGGCAGAAAGGAGAGAGATTTAACTTGATCTAAAACTTCTTCCACCCAACCCCTAGGTAACATATTCTAGTATTTTACTCCATCCAAAATACCCAAAAAACTTCAAAAGCAAACAACTCCACAAAATTATGGCTTTTTAAATTTCTTACAACTAAACTCAAAATACCCCTTTCAAATAACCCAGCTTGTATTAACTTCCGCACACAGCTCCCACCACAACTATAGTAAGGACAATGCAAAAAAAAAAAAAAAGGGTAAACACTTCTCCCCTACTTTCAAAGAATGCACCAGTGTGGAGAATAATACACTAGGTCTTCTCATGGGCACCTTTAAATAGTAAAGGAACAGAAATAGAAAGGAAATTACGTCATCTGTGTTGATGGTTCTCCTACAGACTGAGCAGCAAGAATACCAACTGGTTCTCCTGGTTGCGCAAGACTGCTGAGATATTTGTGCTCCATTAACTTCAAGTTGGCATTTTTCTCCTTCAAAGACAAATTAGGAACTGACATTTCTGCTTTTCTTTTGAGAGCGGGAGGCAACTCATCAATATAGGGATTGAATTTGTCAATTTGACGACCAAATTTCTTGTCAAACATTTCTTTATTCTGACATAAAGAACAAAACAGAACAAATAAATAACTTGAAAATGACTGCAAGGATTCGGATTCAGATTCAGAAAATCAGGAACAAGTACTTACATTTGCCAGTTTTTCAAATTTTTTAATAAAGCTTGTCAAATGGACATCAATACCATCCTCTCCATATCGGAATTGAATAATTGAACCATCAGCATCACGGACAGTATAGTCATAAGAAACCTTGAGGCATTCAAGATTTTTTATTAGGCATCTTTGCAAGTATCCACTACGAGATGTTTTGACAGCTGTATCAACCAACCTATGCAGAATAAGATCGTAATTAGATAAGACGCAAATCAATCAAATGATAAAGAAGAATAATTCACCAGCTAAAGGAAAGAAAAAGGTCATCAACTTATGTACTGCTGGTGATTACAAAAAACAAAAACAAAAAAACAAAGGCACCAACCTTTCTTTTCTACAAAGCAATCTCATCCTATATTAATAAAAGATGCACAGCACAAAAGCGTACATACACTAGCTCATGTAAAATATAAGTCATAGTGATCCTATGACGAAACCAATCTGGATGGCTTCGTAAAGCTATGGTACATTAACATTTCTTATACATTGTCCTATTTCATGTAATATTTACCACTTTGAGGACTCATGTGGTAACGAGAAAAAAGTCCTCGTTAGAGTAAAATAGGTTCTAATTTGAGTAATCAAGTTCTAACAGTGGTAATTGTATGCATGTCATATGTCAACATATTGTAGAATTTCCCCTGGATGGCTATTCAGATTTAGGAATATGCTACTGAAACTCCCTGAAAGGGGACATCAAGGTTGGGAAAATTAGAAAATACCAAATATACTCTACGTAACTTGTCCAAACCAACTGATGCAAACTCAACCCTTCCAATAATAAGAGATGCACTCATCTCTTCAAAGATAACTCATTCCACGCCTCCACCTATTGATTGCGTAATTACACACCAGCAACATATAACCAAAAAATTAACTACTTATAAATAAGAAATAAACCTAAAAATTTAAACAGTAGAACAGAAATGCGAAATGTTGTCTTTTTATGAGAAATGTGACTTTTATTTGCAATGACATACGCACAACTACAGTGAATAAGGAATACAGCAGAAGAAAGCCACAAACAAAAACAGATGAAGTGGGAAAACAATAAAAGAACTCAACAACAAAAAGGGTTATCACTTATCTACAGTTTACAACTTAGACAAGGTTGAGAAAGAAAATTACCCTTCACGGCCAGCCATGCAGTGAAAATAATACTCCTGAGGATGAAGACCGGTAAGAAAGCGATCAATAATAAAACCTCCAGCTCGAGGTGACCAATCCCATGGAGGGAAGCATGGTAAGGTCTTTCCAGAAACCATTTGAGGGACTCGTTTCCCTTCTAGCTCTTGCTGACCCAAGTATGAAGCAATTTGTTGGAGATTTGCCTATAAAAAGGAAGAGAGTGTTGCCTGAATGTTATTTAAAGAGCTAAAGATGATAAATAACTCTTAGCTTACATTATATAAGGCGTGAGTGTTTTCGCGTAATTGGAATGACGATTTTGCCCCCATTTTAAATTTTTTTACAACTCTGTCATTCATCTATTTTTTCCTCTCTTACTCCTAAACCGAATTTTTCTCCTTTCTCTCGCTCTCCTATTCTCGTATAGCAAAACTAAGGGTATCCAACTTTGCTCAAAAACAGAAAGAATTAATAAAAGAAAAAGTTAACAGTCTAATGGCATTGTTTATCGGCCTCACATGTGTTAACAGTCTAATGGCATTGTTTATCGACCTCACATGCGACCTATCATACGAATCATGCTTTTCTTTTTTTGTGAAAAACGTCTATGTTTAATGTTTTCATTTTGTGCAGTACTATATAGACATTTGAGGGAAAACATATCTGATACAGCCTCTTGGCAATATATAAAGTCCTATCATGTTGCACAAAACTGGTAAGAATGAACAAAGTATGCACACGCCAAAAACTTACCACACCTCCTTTAGCCCCAGAGCTTGTCATAAGATACATATAATTCTTAACAGATGGTTTTGATAACCCTTTCCGAAACAATTGTTTGAAGACATCAGATTTGGAGATTTTCTTATTAAGTTCACTTGTCATTTTCCTGTCCAACATTTCTGTCACAGATTCTCCATTACTGCGTAAAAATTCTTCAATATCCGACTGCAGTATCACCGGATCTGCAATTTTAATCAAGACGTGATGCATTATAAACAGCTTTCCAAAGTAAAACAAGAACATTATAAATTTTACCCAGCTTTTTGGAAAGATCAAAACTATTTGTCACTATGTTTATGAGGAACAAACTTCTATCAAAAAGAAAAAATAGCCTCATAGACCAATACCTTTTTTTTCATCTTGTCTGACCCCAATAAACTCACGGAAAACTTTTTCACCAAGCTCTTCACAACTTTCAAGTTGTTCCTTCATTTTTTTGTCTTTGCTTTGTATTAGCAAAAGATCGTCAACTCCACAAGTGAACCCATGCATCTGAAATGCAAGTTTACAAAAGATACTGAAAAGGGCTAAAGTGGAAATAAACTTAAGAATAACAGTTTCAATATTGAACTCAACTAACCTGTAAATAAACAGTATATAAACGACTAAAAACAGAAAGCAATTTTCCTGCAGCTTCCGAACCATAGAGTTCCTGCACGTTATGGACCAAACCATAATCACCAAACTGGTTCTTGTCGATCACACCACGCACCAAGTTGTTTCTATAGATTAACAACTTGCTCTCATCTGGATCCTCTTTTTCCTTTGAATCATCTTTACCAGCCTCTTCTTTTCTTGGCTTCTTCTCTTTCTTTCGTCGACCTTTATCAGATTTCTCTTCTTCTTCAAGATTCTTACAGTTGAAAAACCCAGATGGGAGTTTTGCTTCCTTTTCAACAGTAAGTGGTGGAGAACCACTTGTAATATGGTTTAGCAACGTGGTGATGACCTTCAGAGATGAAAGAACTAGTGTTTTATATATAAAAGATTAGGAACATCATATTACTATTCATCAACCATTCAATTGAAAAGGAAAATACAAAAGAAAATAATAACAAATAAAAAAAACAAAAAGGAAAGATCCTCAATTAATTCCTTACTCAGTTGTGCTCAACTGCCATTGGATTTAAAATTAATGGTGGAGAACGATAAGGCAGGTGGAATTATTTTAGTTGCTTCATCATTCTCCACCATTAGATCTAAATTCAATTGCAGTTGAGCACAACTGTATAACGAATCAACTGTGTAGGTGAACAGGACTCCATCAAGTATATGTATAAAAGTCCACAAACGTTTTGTTTTTTGACACAGCTATGCTTTCAAACAACCAGAAAGTCGTGCAGATTTTCAGTAGCAAAAAATAGTTTAACTCCAAGTGTGCACTGCAAAGAAAATTTTGCTGAGCCAGCTCATACTAACCTGCTTTCCAGTCCACAGACGCACTGGTTTCCAAATTGCAGGAAGAAGGGGCTGCATTGCGTCTTCAGAGTTAGACGTTAGAACCTTTTGACCTGGCTTGCCAGAGAAAGAGTCTGAACCACATGCTGAAACAGAAGAACTATAAAGAAGCTGATTAAATTCATCTGAGCGGAGAAAGGTGTCCTTCTTTGTGAGGAGGACAGCACTTATAACATGGTCCTGAAATTTTCCAAAGTCGATGTAGTTAGAAGCAGCAGTTGCAGAATATCCTAAGAACTTAAAATATCCTCAGTGTGACACATAAACTAGTCCAATAATTGCCAGTAACCTGAATCAAGGCTCGAATGGGATCACCACTAGTGGGCTTTACGTATTGATTATTTGCGTTCACCATATTGTAAGCTTCAGCGCGAGAAATTTCATCTTGTGGGAAATGAACATTCATTTCATCACCATCAAAATCAGCATTGTATGTACTGAAATCACAAGAGTTCATAAAATCAACAAGTGTCATGTGATTGCAAGATGAAGTTCAACACCTAAATATCAATTGATCATTAATTAAACATATATTAGAATTTATGTGTGAAATAAAACCTGCAATTTGCATAGTGCATGCGTAATGTTTTCTCCCCCTTCAATACACGAACTATATGAGCCATTATACTGGGTTTGTGAAGTGTAGGCTGTGAAATGAAAACATCAAACGAATTAGCAATCTAGAAGAGACCTAATAATTACTTAAATGACAATCCAAAATAAATAAATTCGAAAAGAAAAACAAATTAATGTAAAAATTAATTGAAGCAGAACATCGATGCTGTTTAGACTATTTGTGCCATTGTAAGGGGTTTGTGAAGTGTAGGCTGTAGAATTAAAACACCAATCAAATTAAGCAGTCAAGCACATAACGAAGGACAAGTCCAACTACAATCCGGAATTCACATTAAACAATTTTTTGAAAAGAAAAAACAATTATTTAATAAGCTAGTCAAAGTAACAGTTGAGCAAAATTTACATGGTGCTAATCAAATGGTTACACGTTTTCTGATTTGGCTAATTTTTTGTAGGATTCATGTGTATATGTAACTAGAGAATGAGTGGTCTAGATTATTAAACTACAGGCTAGAATAAAATTATCTTCAAATTTCAAACGGATGACTTCCTTTCTTACTAGTATGTGGAAGGAAAACTTCCTAGACCAATTATCCAATAGTATGGTAAATAGAGCACTAACTTTAACAAGAAAAGTTATCCACTAGTATGGTTAAACAGATCACTAACTTTGAAATCTTGTCACAAAATATGAATAAGAAATTATACACATAAAGTCGATCGCATCATACCTGGCGATTAACAAGAACAATGTCCCCATCTTGCAAGTGACGGAGTACAATTTTGTTTTCATAGTCAGATCCCTTCCCATGTTGTGTCCCTGCCCCTTTTGAAGAAGGTAACTTTCTTGACAATAACAAGCGCTCCCTCCGCTTTTGTGGCAACTTAATAGATGTTTTATCAATATAGTGCGTAGCTCCAGGATGGATTTCAGAACCATTGACAATAGCATTCCTCAACTTGAAAACATTCCACGGAGTAACTCTCTGCATTATGATATACAAAGAATAAAAATAGAAGTAAACAAAAGAGGAAACATATGATTACCAGACCCCCACACACGATTCTCACCCTTCAAATGAATCAAAAAGAATGAAATTACTCAAAATACTATACATGTTTGTTTTATTATGCATTTATCGTCAGAGATAATTTTAAAATATGTATGCACACATAAAAAAGATACTACCTTCAGGCACAAAAATATGGCTGCAGAAATGGAAAGGAAGCCAGGGAAAGGATTAAGCATAGACTTTGTTGTTGGATGATGAATAGAAAAAGTGGGGCCATTGGATAAATTTTTTGGTGGTACTAAACATAAATGAAAGAAAATCTGAGAAGGTAAGGGCAGGGGAGGGAAATGGAGACTACAGAATTTTAAACCAGAAGTAACAACAGAAGGAAACAAATTTGGAAATAAAGGGAAAGATTTACAATTTTTGTTATGATTTAAGTGAAGAAAAAGTAAAGTAACTGACATTGATGCTAATTTGAAGCCACCAAGTCCAAAGTCAACCATACCTCAGGATATGTTAATGTCAATGCAAAGATCGGAGGAATTCCAATCTCATTAACAGCTAAATAGGGATCTGGGGATATAACAGACCGGCACGCATTATTAACCCTCTTTCCCATCATTTTCTGACGGAACATGCCTTCCTTTTTCTCCAGCAACTGACAAATTCCAGAAGCATCTGATTTACCTTGACCTAAATTCAAGTACACAAAGTCACAGCTTTACTATAGGAGATAAAAATAATCATGCACTGATTCTATTTCTGAGTATTAAAAAAAAAAAAAAACAAGGGAATCCTGGAGATAAAGTCATGTTTAACAAAATCCACCAGGGATAATGCTAGCATCCAAATTAATTTGGACACCCATTTATAAGCTTTTATCTTTTGCCTTACATAATCAGAGCTCCATTTTCAAGACACTTAAAAGATTGTCTGCAGAAATCAATCAAGTTGGAAATCATTTGGTTACCAAACCACATTAAACAAATGGACGGTTTATAATGAGATTGTTAAGTGTTAAAGTTGGCTTCCGATTCAGTTGAGTTTTTTGCATGGTTACTCATTAAAGCATGATTTAGAAAACGAATGGTTCTGACTTCTGATCATAGCACCACCAGTGTGTGCACCTGTCCACATTATTTTGGACAAAGAGTATTTTACACCCACCAGCTACTTTGAACATGGACAACACAACCGCTGAAGCACTGACACTTCAGATTGGTTAAGTGTTGAATATTCGACAAGCTCTGACGTCCCAACACACCCCCTGGTCTGGTACTTAAATTGGCTCAGCAACTAGAGGATCTGATTCTCACTTTTGATCCTCCACATTCGGGGCTGTGTCAATTGCTTTGACTTTCCGACACTTCTAAGGACACTCAAGACACATTTTAGGCTGTTTTTAAGTTGTTTACAACTAATCAGGGTTTATTTTCAGGAAAATTCGGTACAATTGCAATTTTAAAAGCCAATCCTGATCTATCATAGATAAAATTATTTGATATACACATTCACTCACCCGCAACAGTTTTGCTATCGAACATTAGATTTATACAATCTTGCAGTTGCCTCCAACGCAGAATTGTCTGTGAGTGTTTGTTCTTACCAAGAGTGTCTTTCAAGTAAGTATTTGTCAGAACCACCTTACTTAATGAAACAGTCTGAGGATGCTCCATCACCTAAGAACATAACCCAAGGTATAGAATTAGACCTAAATTACATACCCTCTTTAGGTATGAACAAAAGATATAAATTTCTAGAATAACTCAAACATGATGGAATCCCATTAAAGGAACTCAATTAACACCAAGTAAAAGGACATTTATACACTACTTGCATTCTTAGCTTACTGGTAACCTAGTAGGAGCTTAACATGTGGCAATTTTATGAGAGAAACGTCAATTAAAACTCAACACACAAAAACAAAAACAAAAAAAAAAACAAAAAATACAACTAAACAAGCAGCACACTAAAAGTTCACTCAAATAGAAGAAAAAACATAGAGAACACAACAACTAAGTGCGGAAATTTCCCAAAATAATAGAAGCTTTCCAACCTAACAAATGGAAGAAAGACCAACAATGAACACCCCCAAAAGCAACAGAAACAGAACACCAGTAAACAACTACATCTCACAATAACTCCTTTTTTTTTCATTCAAATGACCAAAATAACAGGCAAGACCCTGCACCTCTCCACAGAAAGATGGTCATTTGCTCCAACTAAAACCCCCTAAGGAGCCTAGTACTCAACAATGTGAAACACCCTCTGGGAACTCCCAAACCATCCCTGCATCTCTGAGATTGGAGGCTATAACTAAACAATGAACTAAAGACCTTTTACATTTTCTCTGGCCACATGCACATAATATACGAGTTTGGGAATAAACATGGAACTGGTCTCTTGCTCTTTGCATAAGCCGCAATCCAAGCGGTAACTTGGACCTGGTGAACAGTTGCTATCCAAATCAACTCCCTTGGATCAAACCTTGGACAAGTAACATCATCGGAAAGAAATATGAAGTATGAATTACAAGGGAAAGAACAGTTAAGATAACTCCTCCACCTCAAAGTCATTCAGATACATTTTAAACCCAACTCCCACTCAACATGGAGTTCCAAAATCTCAGCTGAATCGGCAATTTTATAACTCATGGTTAATTGAGTTTTCAAGGGTTCGTCTGAGATCCAGAAGTCCTCCCAAAACCTCCAATTCTTCCGTACTTCTCATATTTTATATTTCCATAGTATTTGAATACAACCACTACATGGGTGTGAAACACATATCAACATGTTAAACAGATACAAATGTTTATCTAAAGAACTATGAGATAAGGTATTGTAGTAATATTGTCTGAGAAAGGCTCCATAATCCTATTCTACAATTCAATATGGTGTCCTCAACTTATACAAGGAAAATATGCATTGGTACCGGAAACAAAAAACTCAGTGAAGAACAAACTTGGGAATAAGGTCAGCATTTTAGAAAAGTGGCTCCCAGGAGCAGACAAGTGTTGAACTTGAGATTAGTATGTCTATTTATGAACACTAACTAACAAAACTGCCACTTCAGATAGATATTTACAAAGACAGAGACAGGGATCTGGATTTTCTCCCTCTTGACTGTCCCCGTTACCAAAGGACCTTACACAAGGGTCCGCAATCCAATATATAAACATAATAGATGTTTGTGTATAAAAGTAGAGAGGGGGGGAGAGAGAGAGAGAGAGAAGGGTCCTTGGAGTAAAATATACATACAGAATCACCACTATGGGCTGGAGGACGAAATTTGATTGGTGGTACAAGAACAGTCTCTAAGAAAAACATAGAGTGACCTTCTTTTCTTTCAACTCCTTGGCATTGGATATCACTAAGAAAAGAGCAGAGTTGAGCCTCATTTGTCCACAAAAGCCTCATTATTTCTTTAACCTGAAAGAAAAGAGAACATTATAAAGCACTTCCCAATAGTAAGAGGCATATTTTTGAAGGTCCTCCACATGCATAGACCAAAGTCAACAATAATATCATTCACTTATCACAATAACATGCCCATACTTGCAAGGAGCATACCTGGGTTGGTAAAAGATCTCCCGACAAGGCTTTTTTCTGCTTAAAGAACTCACTGGGTACTACAGTCTCTTGTCCTTTACTCTTCTTCGTTGCAGTATCTTGAGTCACAAGAGAGGATGCACAAGATATATCAGATATGCCTGCATCAACATCGTCACCACAAGATTCACCCTCTTCTTGAACAGTTAAAGGTCCTACCAGCTTGCATCCTCTGATCACATTTTCTCTAGCATTGCCAGCACCACTCTACAACCATCAACCAATAAAAAAGAATATCTAATTATCAATCCAGTACTTACAAGGCTGAACCCAGCAATGCAAACGAAAATATAGGATGTAGACTAATCTATGGGGTTTAAAGATTAAAAACAGTACTTATACATAAACATAAACAGTAGATATCTTCCTATCTTCATACCTAGTGGAACTGCAACTAACAACTTTTCTTTCTTTTTTTTCTTTTTCTTTTTTTTTGAAAAGCACCAGCTTTTTATTAACGACACAAAAAGCAAACTAACAATTACTATCAGACAAAAAAAACTAAGAACATCAGAATCCTGATGTGTCTGTTGCTTCTGCTATATAAAAAACCATAGAGAATTTTTTTTTATGCCTTGAAATAGAGGAAGGATAAACTGAGATATAAAGGTAAGAGGAATAATAACAAAATAATCTAAGAGCCATTAAGAACAAAATGGTAAAAAACTGGAATTTTTTTTCTGTGTCTATCTATCTTTAGATTGTTACTTTCTTCTTTTCTTCACATGAAGATTTGAACCTATGACTTCTACACTAAACCCACCCCATCTGTGCCAAATGAGCAAAGGCTAATGAGCCAAGAAAACAGTTGCATGATCAACTGTAAAGTGGCTGCTAGGTGTCTAAAACAACCTTCAAAGTCATGTCAAAAGGCTCAAAAACCATGTCAACAAGATTTGCTAATTTAAAGTGACAAAATGATTTACAGAAGAGGAATCGGAAGAAGCATTAAGCACTGAACATGTTTGTTGCCTAACTAGATTCAACCAGATATTACCAATCCAACTATCTGAAACCAGATAGTACGAAAGCAAATAGCCAAATACTGACAGCTACATGACTCCTTTTAAGTGTTGGTAAATACCAAGGATGAAGATCATACCATCTGAAACCAACCAAAAGTCGGTTTAGTGATTTTAGGATTCTTAAATTTACAATTCTTGCACTTTTGTTGTTTCTCCAGAGAACGATCCAAAATAGACATTGCCTCTGTGAACTGAAGAGATGTCCATCTTTCCGGCTTCGAATGCCTGTCTCTCTCAATATCATTTCCTTCCCCGTCCTCCCCAAGATATGAGTATTCATCAGGTGAGTCAGAGTCTAATCTTTTTGCCGCAACAACATCACCTTTCATCACGAGTTCCAATTGGGAAACACATTTCTCAACCTGAAATTACCCAAAAAAAAGATAGAAAACAAAACAGATAAGAGCACAGAAATTAGAGCGCCAATGAGATAAGGGTCAAGACATAAACTTCTTAAAAGCAAAAAATTAAGCCCTTAAAGCACTAATTTTACTGCACCAAACTTCACTCACCAGCTCTCGGCTTGTTCGAAAATGGTGACAGGATAAGCAGGTTCTTTGTAGAAGTTTGTAAAGAACATTGAACAACAAGGGATTATAAGCGGGCAAATCGATGTCAATATGGCCAAAATGACCCCGGCAATTAAACGCACTCTGACCACATGTTTTGCAACTGCATAAATAATAATAATAAGTTTAAAACAATCAAAACATTGCAAACGAATTTTGGGAGAGAGAGAGAGCTTAGAATGCAAAAGATTAGGGGCTAAAAGGGAGAGTGGTGACATTACGGTGCGTTGCCTCTGTCGTCGAGAGGGCCCATTGCGGGATCGTAAAGCCCACCTTGCACCGGCGTTCCTAATTCGTCAACCAAATCCGGCTTCGTAACCTTCACGACGCTCTGATTTCGCGCCTCTTCATCGGTAAAGAAGCTGAACGTAACTGCCGTCACCGACTCCGTAGCAACCTGCCATCATAAAACAGCACAATCAAACCTCTAATTGCTCCCAAAACAAACAAATTAAGCTCAGCACAGTAACACACTATCACCAATAGTGAACGAAAACTCAAACATGGACAAAGAGAGAGAGAAAGAGAGAGAGAGGTACCTCTAAGGTTTGAGCTGAGGCCATGGCGGCGAGTGAGGGAAGAGAGTAGAGAGAGAGAGAGAGAGAGAGAGGTCGGCGGCAAAGAGAAGTTGGGAAGCAATTAGAGGGGTTTAAGAGAGGGTTTGCGTCTCTGTTGGAAAGAAAAGCATCGCGGGTTTTCCAAATTGGGGTCCTTGCTGTCCAAACCAAAGTTTATACGCGGGTCGGGTTGTCGCTTTGTAAAATTGAATCCTAGCCATCAGCTTCATCGACGGCAATTAAATGATCGGAATTCTTTTTTTTTTTTTTTTTTTGGCATCAGACTCACCTCTTCAGGTCAAATTCAAATGTTTATGTCCCCTTTTTGTCGGGACACAAGAAAAAGATACATCATCTAAGTGAATTCGCAATTAAATCTTATACAGATAGCGTGAGCGCCTGAAACTTTCTAAACTAAAAGTTTATGGTGAGGAAGAGCATGTTGTAATTCCTTAGCTAGACATGCGATGTCAAAAACTTTAGTATTCTTAGCTAACTTTGACAAATGGAACCATAATTTATGTCAAAGACATATGTAACTTAAGTGCTACATAATCACTTTGATGAAAATTTTCAATTTCAATTTCAATATACTTTGGCATCAAGCTTTTGAAATGGATATCATGAATTAGGAGGAATGCATACAATAAATGAATGTTCAACCATGAATGTTGTTTCCATCAAGGGGGGGAATGGGATGGGGTTTTTTTTAAAAAAAAAAAAAAAAAAAAAAAAAAAAAAACCATGAATGTTGTTTGTTTTTTTATTACATCAATAACTGAGAATTACAACAACTAGTCTTTTGTGAGTCGAACTCACGACCTTCTACTTACAAATGAGAGAATTATGCCACTAGACCAAATGGTACTGGGCAACCATGAATATTTATAGCGCCTATTTTAGATTTTCCAAATTAACCTTTTTCTCTTTTTTTATTCCTTTTCTTTTTTTTTTTTTGAATCCAAGGAGGTCAGATATATTAATGTTCAGCAAGCAGTACCAGAAACGACACACCCATAAGGGCCGACAGAAAGAGCCGTCCTGTAGGACATACAAAGGACCTATACTAACATAGAACCTACGCACTCCCGGGTACACCCACCTTTTAAAGACTAATAAGCACCTTTATTCTTACAAAATCTAGTAGCTCAGAAGCAAGAAAATATAAAAGTAACAACCGAGCTAACTAGATTCTGCGACCTATGAAAATTTAAACATTGCTAGTAGATGAGGGTAATTCCTCATCTACCCTCATAAAATAAAAAACAAAAGAGACAAAAGTAACCCCAACCCTAGCAAAGCTGGAAGCCAAAGCCCATGAAAGGGCCCAGCCCACCCACATCCGGCCATACACCAGACCCGCCAACCAGCTCCAGGCCAAGCTGGCCCAGTAGGGCGAAATTGCTAAGGGCGCCCCAAGCAATCCATCACAGCCGTGCAAGCTGCCGCCACTGCCGCCGTGAGTCGCCACCCCAAACTCTGTCGCCAAAATAAGCTCGGGATCACCACCGATCTCTTTATCCTCCATAGGAATCGACCGAACCCAGCCCAGGCAAAGATCACCATCGCCATGCATAAAGGCCCCGACACTGATGCCCGCATTCGCAATCTTCGTCCAGCCTGCAACCCGGTCCCAAGCCAAACCAGCGTAGTATAACACACCACCGGCAGCCCTCCCCGAATCCCAACAATCCAGATCTAAGGAAGCACGATCTCCACCACCGATCGTACTCCCAGAACACATACCCAGTGCAGAGTCACTGGCAATACCACCTATACCGCCGTCGTTGTCACCACCACGGAAAAGGGGAGAAGGAAGGAGAGCGCTACCTCCCTTCCAAGGTACAAGACTACCACCAACAGAAATCAATCGCAGTCGAGAAATCTCCCTTGCGGGAGTCAGGAATAGGCATCGATGAATCGCTCCCTCGCCGCCGTCTTCAAAGGAACCAGAAGGAAAGGGAAACCCGCCCTTACTAGCCGAGTTTGCAGCGCCGCCATGAGACCCTACGGCCAGAAACCCTAGAAACGCTCTCAGAAGGGAGAGCATTTTTTTTTAAGTTTAATGTATTCCTTTTCTTAGTACTGCAACACCTCTTTTTTTTCCAACCTAAAATTCTCCTAATTCTTTTCTCACAATACCCACCCAATAATTTTCACGCCAAAACTCATTATTCCTCCAAAGTTTTCTACTTGCTTACTTAAAAGGTTGTTGCTCAGAATTAGTATTAAATTGTGGTCAAACTGACTGAAAAACTAAACATTGTTGTAGAGAAACTGAAACAAATCGCTGTGTATTCTCATTGATAATAGAGGCCTCTTTATATAGAGGATTACAATGCATAGAGTCTGAATCATACAAGGAAAGATAATCTCTAGATTCTTCTAATTAAACCCTATTACCACTATAGGTCAAGTAACCTAGAGTTTGGGCCAAACACAAATTAGGGTTTTATTTGAACACTCCCCCTTGTGTTACCCAAACGCGGTGCTTCTTTCGTTGCCTCATTAAAAACCTTGCCGAGTAACAAAAACCCAGTGGGACAAAAATAATATCGGTCGAAGGGGAAAAAGAGCACAACACACCCTTCACGTTTCGAGACCATACATGTAAACATCTCCCCCTGATGTCTGCATCTCCCCCTGATGACAACGGTCATGGGAGTTCGGATAACTTCCGTAAACGATCACTACAGGAAAACAAGCCATTTACGACGTGCAAAACACGCCGTAAATGACAATTTACGACGTGAAAATCCGGGCAAAAATGCGCCCTTATAGACCGCGTCGTAAAAAATGAAATTTTTTATCTTTTTACAGCGTGCATTTTGCACGCCGTAAATTTGGTATGGACGCCGTAAAATTTAGTACGCGCGCCGTAAACGACCCAAAAGCATGCCGTAAATTTTGGTTTAAGGCATGCTTTGCACGCCGTAAATTCAATTTTTTAAAAAAAAAAAAAAAAATATTCTCTGTTGTTCCAATGTCACCCAGAAACACTATAAATAAAAAGAATAACAAATCTGTCGTTGTTGCAATTTCATAAGAGAACATTCACTTGTATAAAAAATTGAGCAGTATACAAACAAATGTTGTGGAAGCAATAACAAATGAAGCTTATAGCAAAACCAATACAAATAAAATGAACCTAAAGTGGTAGTGTAAAGCCATTGGGGTGGATTGCCTCAACCGTTCACTGCACATTGCCACATTCCACTTCAAATACATCTTGTGTCTTAAAAGAACAGCTTTACTTGGATCTTCATGATAAATTCAACACTTACGGATGCCTCTTGTTTCCCCATTGAAGTTGGAGCTGGACAATATTGAATGACATTAATAAAGAGCTACAAAATTTACTATTTCAGTTTAACCCTGAACTAATGGGTAAAAATCTACACTATAGTTACCTCTCCTTTAAAAGATTATGGAGCTCCAATTTTGCAGTCATCTAATCTTCTAATTAAGATCTGAACTGTATACAAGACCATCAGTTAACTCATAAATGAAGTACAGAAACTCTTGTACCTTGATTGAATTTGCGAACACAGGGGCCATCTACGCCATCACAGACAAAGAAGTAGAAAAGAAGTAGAAAACAGAAAACAGTAATGTTACACTCTGTATCTAGGGTTCATGAGAAGACATTGCATACATCTTTGCAAAGGTTTTCCTGAGAAATCAGTCGAACTACCGGCAGGTAAACAAAACTTCATCTTACAAACAACAAAATGAAGGTATACCATATATTTAAAAAGATAGTATTAACATAATGCGATTATTACTTGGGAGCCCCGAGGTCAAAGCAAGAGAAAAAAATAATGCATTCAAGTATTATTGTCTATGCCTGGCCAGGAGTGGATGATTCCACTAACAAATGGATGTCAAAGCTTTGAGAAATACCTGGCCAGTTCAATACAATGTCGTCCCTCAATCAATGGCCTGTTTTGAATTAACCATTATGCAAATGCAAATGTCCCCGGCCAGAGTAAATTGGCATTCAGCTGATGAAATGAAAATTCTCGGACGATCAACTCCTGGAACAAGCCATGATTCACATATTTATTTCAATAATTTGAGATTCAAACTCTAGAGGCCAAGGAATAACAAAGACCAGGCGAAATACACTGAAAAATAGAAATCAAATACAAAATTTTAAGTGCCACAACCTTCTAAGAAATACTCAAGAAGAACGAAAAAAACCCAGGGGGAAAAGGTCAAAATAACTCTTGTAGAAGAGCTGCTGCTACTATGTAAGTAAATGCATCACTAAGTATCCAATTAAATATAGTTGAATACATACATGCTCGTCTATATATTTGATTCCTCCATTAAACACCAGATAAGTATGAAGTTAAAGTTTGTTTCTAAACAGGAATAGAACATGTAAACTCTTCACAAATTTGCAAATTTCATTGCACAGCTTCCACATTCTGTCACTACCAAAGCTCAAATGTCCTATATTACTCCTAAAACAGCTCATGAAAAGCATTTGCTTGTCACCAGCCATAGAAATTTAAAGTGGAAGCTCACACATTCCATCATTCAAGCTCAAAACTTTCAATAGGGAAAGATCAACTCTGACATTATAAATATCAATACAAGTTTACAAATGGACCTATGAAAGTCAAAATTACGTTTCTGGGTGTTGACCTGACAAAAAAATAATAGATATTTACCATTTCAGGAAACTGATGCTTCCTCTCTACGAAGCTTTGCTGGGTCTCTGTGTTTTCCTCACCTGCAAATAACAACACCCACCCAGTAAGTCAAAATTTCACTAAAATTGAGAGTTGGTTAGAGAAACAGAGAGAGAGTGTATGTATGTACCACTGGAAGAGTCGTCTTTGCCATCACAGACAAACTCTTGATCACTGTTTTAATATCCCTGGTGATCGCAAATTTAATCAAATCCTACGCCATCTACTCCAATTAACAAGAATCAGATCAAATTGATATACAAATCCAAATCGAGCAAATAACGTATACATATGGATTGGATTGAATTGAATGATCGTTGGGATCAAATTCAAAACAAAAAATTCAAATTGAAAACCCTAGATTACTGACCGATAAGCTGCGAGGAGCGAAGTGCAGAGCATCAAGGATTAGAGAGTCGACTATTCGATCGAAACGGTGCGCATTTGAAGAACCGAATCAAAAAATTCGGAAGTGAGTCCCTTGACAAAGGCTCTGATATCGTCGGAGACACCGAACTTATGGAGCTCCGCCTCCGATGGCTCACTGGCGAAGGCGGAGGCGAAGGAAAAGGTGGAGGCGGATTTGACAATTGAGAGGTTGGAGAGCTGAGGGGGTGTGATCTCGGAGACAGAGAGTGACTTGATTTTGGCGGAGGAGCTGGTAATGGTTTGAGATTTCTCGAAGCTTTCGACGGAGAGAGAAAGATAAGAGTGAGGGATGGACTGAGAAGGAGATTTAACTTTAATTTTGGCCAAATTTCGTAGCTGTTTTGATTACACAAAGACGACAATACTCCAAACGCGTCGTTATAAACATTTGCACAATAACAAACACGGCATGCTTTCACTGTACGCTTTGCTTTATTATTTAAAAATGCAAGTTTCACGGCGCACATTCAATGCTCGCCGTGAATGAGTATCATTTACGGCATGCATTTAATGCACGCCGTAAATTCAGCGTCGTGAATGATCAGTTTTCTTGTAGTGGATGCTACCAAACATGTTTCTCGAAAGTGGAATTTAGACAATGACTTAGTGAGCAAGTCTGCCACACTGTCCTTAGATTGAACCTAGTTCACTTTGATCTTGAGGAGAGTCTGTTGTTGTTGATTATCCTTGGTGTTGTCGCTTTTGATGTAGCCTTGCTTCATTTGTTCAAAACAAGAAGCATTATCCTAAATGCTCGTAGGCTCATCTGTGGTAGACTTCAAACCACAATTGTTCGAACATGCGTAATTATGGATCCAATCCATATACATTCACGAACCTCTTCGTGAAAAGCAATGATCTCTGCATTGTTCGAAGATATAGCGATTAGGGTCTGTTTTGTAGACCTCCAAGATATCATGGTCTTTTACCCATGGTGAACACTTAACCAGTTTGGGAATGACCTTTGTGTGGGTCAGAGAGATACCCAACATCAGCAAAACCTTCCAAAACACATGTCGTTTTGGGATGGGGATAGTGGACGCAGGCCAGTGTTGGCGGCGTTCCTGGTGTGTGATGGGTCCGAAACCATCATCTCTCTATAGGGATAAAACAAGCCTATATCAATCTTACATCTCAAGTACCGAAAGATATCTTTTACACCAATCTAATGGCGTCGCATTGCCGCAAAGCTATACCTTAGCTAACAAGTTCATGGCAAATGAGATGTCCGGTCTTGTGCATTGAGCTAAGTACAATAATGCGCCTATTGTACTCAAGTAAGGCACTCCTGCCTCTAGCACATCTTCATTATCATCCTTTCAACGAAGAGGATCCTTTTCAGAATCAAGACTACGGACGATCATGGGGGTGCTTGAAGGCTTGACCTTGTCAAAATGCCTAAGGATCTATCGACACGATGCTCAAGTTCCAAACCGAGACATAATCGTGTTCTCCCATAATCCTTCATCTCAAAATCGGATTTCAAGTGTTCAGCGGTTTCCCTTAACTCTTTAAGGGCTTCTAATGAAGATCATGTCCAACATGAACCGCGATAGAATCCAAAACTTGTTATGAAAACGCGCGGGCATATCCCCTCCCAATTAAGTAGTTATCTTAGTGAGCATTTCAACCTTATTGTAAACGCGCTCCGTGGTCTACAGCCACTTGACTTGGGTAAATGAAGTTCACCATGAACCTTCATGTACATTCCATATCTAGATCCCCATAAAGATACATAGTGACCACATTCGTAAGCGGCATGATTAGTTATTCGGAAATTACCAAACTGACAGGGTAGTGGAGTGCAATGACATCCATTACGAGAGAATATGTCTCATCGTAGTCGATTCCATCGCGTTTTATGAGAAGCCTTGCGCCATAAGGCGAGATTACCATATCTTTTTCTCACTACGCTTTCTAACGAAGACCCATTAGTTAATAGGTTTTATGTTAGGAGGTGTTGGCATCACTGGCTCGAAAAACCTTCCTCTTTGTTAGAGAATCCAACTTAACCTAGATTGTATCTTTCCATTTATGCCAAATTTCTCTACGTTGGCATTCATTCATCAACGGAGCGTGGTTCGATATCATCGGACTCAACAAACTCATGTGCATGCGCAACTACATCATCATTATGATGGAGTTTCTATCCCACTTCTCATGTACACTAGTGTAATTTTCATAGAGCTCTACATCATCAATAGGTTCTGACGTTGAGGCGTCCCCTAACGATAACCATAACCCGGAAGATACTCATGAGACGGATTTTGAGTGTCGATGATCAAAGGATTGGAGTGTGCCAAAGTATCATTCGAACCCACAGGCCTCCCACGCATCTTAGCTGGGGCCATGACCTGTAACGCCAAAGTGCCACTCTCTATGGCGTTGGCGCCATGCCTACCTCTGTGTAGGGTGGCTCTACGTCCTCTCGTAGGGACGTCCATCCTTGCAAGCATGTTTGCAGCATATTTATGTGATCTCGTCACTTTAGTAGGGATTGAGATGAGACATAGTAGGGACAGGCCATGACAATTCCTGTCGTTCCTGCTGAACATCTGTGTTCTTATCTCCCCCTAACGACGGGAAGACTGTCTCATCAAAGTGACATCCGAAAATCTAGCGGTAAGGAGGTCGCCATGCAAGGGCATTAAGTGGCGGACGATTGTTGGAGTCTCAAATCCAACTGAGTTGCTCATTTGTCTGTAAGGACCCATTATAGAGCGTTGTGGCGGCGCAATTGGCACATAAATGGCACACTCAAATATGCGTAAGTACGATACTTGTACCCAGTCACTAGCTGTAACGCAGAGGTAGATTGAGTAGCGGTGGGTCGTAGACGAATTAGCATAGCTGCATGCGATATTGCATTACCCCAAACGGATATAAGGAGATTGGTGCGCATTACCAATGTCCTGACTACCATCGTAGACATTTCCGCGAGACCATTTGGGTGTGTTCATGGGAATGTGATGTCCAACATCAGTCCCAATGCAATAACCATTGAAAGTCTTCGATGTAAACTCTCTACCATCGTCAAGTCCAATTGACTGAATATGATGATTCGGGGAGTGAGCCCGTTGTCATATGATGTGTGTTAGGAGTGTTTCATAAGCAGCATTACAAGTGGACAATGGCATAACACGTGGCCAGCGTGTTTGCGTGTCAACCAACATCATGAGATATTTAAACGTCCGCAGGTTGGTTAAAACAGTCCACAGAATCCCTAAGGATTCTATGTAAGAACAGAATGAGTATTTTCATATCCTTTGCTTAGGACGGTCTTAGTCCTAACTTCCCTAAGGAACTGGCTTTGTAAAACGAGCGAGAGGATTTTGGTTGGGCCTGAGCGTCTGAAACGCTATTTGAAGCAATTTGGTGATTGCAGCATCACCTGAGGCGCCATCACCATGATGGACGCCATCCATGGCGTCATGGATAGGGACTGTGCCAGCCCTAGGCTGGTGGTGGACAGAGGTGGTGCCCTAGGCAGCAGCGTTGGTCACACTTAGTCCAGGAATCAACTTTTGATTCATGCTTCGTTTCGCTCGAAAGAAAGGATGTCCATGTGAAGCCTTTAGTAGACGGATCATCATACCGTGACTAGGATGATCTATCTTGTCGTGACAAAGCCAATATATGTCTAAATCCAAGAGATCTTCTCTCATAACTTTTATTGGATTAATAGCTCGAATAGTGACATAGAGTCCACTAGAGAGACACATAAACTTCTCTAAGATGCACATTTGTTCGCAATCATTAGACGTATTGCAAAGGAACTCATTTCCGTTATCTACATGCGTTTTCGCATGGAATCCGTTGGCTATTCATAGGGTACGATTTTCCCTAAGAGCGTAGAGAGTTTCTGTGACAGTAATCAAGGTGCCATTTGGCAAGTGGAACTTGGGCTATTCCATGTCCTTGAATTAATATTGATGGCCCAGCCATCGTAGTCACAAAGTAATATGCTCATAATCAAAATTGAGTCATAATGAAAAGAACTCGAAATTTTATTCATAAGCCAACAGAGTTACATTATTGTCTCTTTGACCAAAGAAAATCTAATCCAAAATGCTAGCTAATGCAAAACAATGGTAGTCGTCTAACTTCTTTCGGTAATTCCAAAATAAATGTGACCAGGTGAGTAGAGAGATGTCGGTGGAGCAAGGCTCGCTTAAGTACCACTAATCTCAGAATCTTCCTAGACATCACACTTACTTTGGGTGAGCCTACTTTGAAGAAAAACTAAACCATGCCATTGGCATTTACTACAAAAATATATGGCAATTGCCTATTACATCTCTTGGAAAAATAAAGACTTAAACAGAATTGGCGATCTATTGATCCCAGCCAGATTTGTAGTCTTCAACCCTTCACTCTAGATCATCTTCTTGATCTTCTTGTTCCACATCGTGAGCTTCTCTTGCTTCACAATATGCTTTGTAGGCGGTGACAATTTCTTCACGAGCTCTACAAATGTGTGCCCAATGATCAGACACTCCACATCGAGAACATACATCTCTTTGTTTAAACTCCATTGATTGAGGCGCTTTGAAAGCGTCATTTAGATGGCTCTTAGTGTTGGTGGCGCCACCAACATGGCCAGAGGCGTTGCCTCCCTCTCTCTTTCCACGTTGACCTCTTCGGTTCCGTGTTCGCCTATATTGGCGGTTACCTTCCCAAGTAGAGCGATTATATGGACCAGAACGTTCAGAAGTATCTCTAAGGTTAGAGTTTCGCTCTTGGCGCCTTCTCTTAGGGGCGCGACTATAATTGGATTCTGAAATATGCTCTATTTCCACGGATCTCGAATTATAGTTCTTCACAAGGATGTTGTCATGCTTTTCAGCGACATTCATAGCTCCAATAAGCTCATGAAACCTTGTGATCCGTCCTGCAGTAACATCGATTCGATAGTTCTTAGCAACCATCAATGTAGAGACGGGGAAGGTAGAGAGAGTCTTCTCAATCAACATCGCATCTGTGATCTCTTTACCACAGAATTCCATTAAGGATTTAATGCGAAGTGCTTCCGAGTTATAGTCAAGAACTGACTTGAAATTACAGAAGCGGAGGCTCTGCCATCTCACTTCTAGGTCAGGAAGCAAGGAGTCACGGACGTTGCCAAATCTTTCTTCGAGTGAGACCCACAATCTTCTGGGGTCTTCTTCATTCATACACTCGTACTGGAGCGAATCATCCATATGAAGAGTCATTAGGATGATGGCTTTCGCCTTATTTGCCTCTAAGGCTGCTCTATTTGTTTCCAAAGCTTGAGCTTGCTCAACAGTTAGCACGTCCTGGCTAGGCTCGAGTATCGTATCCAGGATTCCATCAGCCTTGAGATGCTGGTGGACATCACGAACCCACCTGTGATATCCAGAGCCAGTTGTTCCCAACGGAGCAAGGTCCAATTTGTTCAGGTTACTCATCCTGAAAGAGAACAAGAAATTAGGGTTAGTTTCAGAGCGAAATAGGCTACCACGAAAACAATAAAAATTTCTGAGCGTAGTCGCTTCCAAGAAATTAGGAATTTCCGAGCGTAGTCGCTTCCAAGAAATTCGATTCCAAGAGGGGTTGGATTAGATCGAAACAATGACGTTTGTGGTCGATCGTTTTATCTCAACAAACTCTAAGTTTGGAGTACTCTACAAGCTCCAAGCTTGGAGTGAGCACGAACCCCCACAGTTCCGCTTAATTTGGTCTCCCCTAGGTAGAAGAAGGGGAGGTTGCAAGTCCCCGAGAAAAGAAATAAAAAGTTCAAAAAACGAGAACTTTTAGTAAAAATTACCTCGAAATAGGTCGCCGGAAATTTGGCCAGAAAAGTGGCCGGAAAAGTCGCCGGAAGTTGGCCGGAAAAAGATTGACCGGCGTTGACCAGATGGTTGACCGGAGGCTGACGTGGCACTGATGCTGACGTGTCAGGATGAGGTGGCGATGTCACTGACGTGGCAGGCTGATGTGGCTGTGCTGACGTGGATGATGACGTGGCTGTGGGTCCCTATCAGTGGGTCGGGTCAGGTCAGTGGGCTTCTCTTTCTTCTTTTCCCTTTTTTTTTTGGGCTAGCACGTGGGCTCTGCTCTCCTTGCTTCTGGGCTTGGGCTGGATTGGGCTCGGAACCGAATGGTTGCCGGCGGTTCAGAGTGCTGGTACTTCAAGCAGGCGGTTCGGGTCGATTCCGGCCGGGTCTGGTGATGATTTTTTCGGTTCCCGGAATCTGGGGACGAGATACAGCTTCTGACAAAAGGTGGCCGTGAGGGATGGACGGGGAGATGGTGAACCTGGCAGGAGATCTTCGGATTCTTCTTTGGAGGCCGGTTTGGTCACTTCCAGTAGCCGGTTCAGGTCGATTCCGGCCGGTTCTGGGGGCAGAGCAGTCGGTTTTGGGCTCCTGGAGGTGAGAGTTTCAAGGTGGGCTGCGGGGGTTTCTGGGATTTGGAGGCTACGAATTTAGGGTTTCAGGGTTAGCGCGTCGTGCTGATAACGTGTTGTAGAGAAACTGAAACTGAGAGGAAATCGCTGTGTATTCTCATTGATAATAGGGGCCTCTTTATATAGAGGATTACAATGCATAGAGTCTGAATCATACAAGGAAATATAATCTCTAGATTCTTCTAATTAAACCCTATTACCACTAGGTCAAGTAACCTAGAGTTTGGGTCAAACACAAATTAGGGTTTTACTTGAACAAGTCATTAATTTTACGCACGCATCTGTAATCGGACATTTTGGAACTTGAGACTCGATATGATATTATTAGTATGTAATACATCTTTATTAAATTAAGGGGGGTGTATTGTATTTGGATTTGTGTGGAGTTTTTTTAAATGACAGACTTTTTCAAAAGTCCATGGACTCCATAAAAAGTTCATAGACTTTTATTGATTTCTTAAAACCATTGACTTTTAGCACAGATTTTTTACTGATTTATAAAAATCTACAGACTTTATATGAATGACTTCTATAGATTTCACAATACTTATAAAAAAGAAAAACCAAGCTAGTTTATTAGTCAGAGAACAAAATACGATGCGGTAGCTATGTTAAAAATACGATGCGGTAGCTATGTTAACTAGTCTATTAGCGTAGAAATCAGAGAAGCTCAAATAATGCCTATTAGCGTAGAAATCAGAGAAACTCAAATAATGTCATGAAAGAAATATATAAGAAAATGAAGGAAAAACCTCCAAATATAATCAACCAAATTAAAAGGTACCAAAAAAAGAGAAGGGGAAAAAAAGAACATTGATGAAGTTTCATGCTAAAGAAGCAAACGTCTTTGAAACAATGATATGATTTATTCTTCTCCTTCATTTTCACTTTCTTGATTGTCATTGTTTTCATTGTTGACAATTGGTTGGGCATCTATCCACATATGAGTAGCAATACTCATTCTCCATTCATTAGCATTCTCTCTTTGCTAATCTTGGGTTTGAAAATCATCCCATTCAAAATTATATTCGTGATTGTCTATTGGATCTTCTGCTGGTTCAGGAGGAAATTCATCTGAACGGCATTCTGATAAGATGCATTATTTCAAAACGTGTACGTGTTTTTTTTTTTTTTCCTTTAAACATGCATTAAGCATACAAAAGGAACAATTGGGTACAGAGACAAAAATAGCAAATTTTGATACATTGTTCATATTGATTATTACCCAGACAGCTTCTCTCTGATTAATTTTTCTTTGTTTCATAATTCATTGAATTACATTTTGATCCACACTTGTTTGTTTTTTTATATCATGCCATACTATATGACTATAAACAGTACTCATGATATGATCGATGATAAATTACACAAATCAAACTCTCCCATAACCCCAAAACCAGATCACGAACTGTTTCCATGGGAGGTAATTATAATTCCCATAGCTATATAACCCTATCAATCTCGTTTGTGACCAAAAGTTTGATCATCATTGATATTTTGCAATTGCAGAGTCACATCATAAATGTCCACAAGAACATCAAAATCCAAATAGTTAGGAAAGAAAAAAAAAAGAAATGTAAAAAGTTCAGCAAAATAAAAAGCACAATCCTAAAGTTATTTGAATCAAGTAAATTATCCTCTGTGTCAAGCTACTATTCTCATGAGTAATTAAGAACCATGTAACTGGTGTCGAACTACTAATAGCTCACATAGTTGTTGAGTTGAAAAGAGAGATGTGGAGACACAAACTAGTGTAATCCTTTACGTTTAGTGTAGTACTTGGACTTGAGGAATAACTGAATAGTGAGGAGCATATAGATTTCTGCATACTTAAGTCCCACAAGTTTCATTAATTGTTCATGAATGAGCAGGGTAAAATCACACACACTATTTTAGTTATAGAAAATAAGGTCTGGCATGAAAAAAAAAAAAACCATTTGGCTTATCTACCCAAACTTAAGAGCCACAAGGGCAAAGCAGTTGCAAAACAAAGAGAACCAGGTTGATATAGGACGGCAACAAATACAAAAGAAACAAAAAACCTAGAGAGAAAAATAAATAAGAAGAAGAAACAGATGCAGCAAACAATTAGGACGACAATAGCAATAACAACAATAGCGCAAGATGCAGGACTATGATCGAACCGTAAAAGCATTAAGCATATACGTATAGACGACAAATTTGGGTTTTAGGGTTTTAGGAGTAGATGATAATATTTGGGTTATTAGGGTTCCAAGCATCACAATTGAAAAACAAAAAAAAATCAAATTCAACAACAACAATGAATAGGTATTAGAGGTTGATACCACAAAATATTAGAGAAAAAAAAAGAATCATGAAAGAGAGATCATGGAGGACCAACCTCTTCACGCGCAGAGAGAAGAAGTTTGATAGACTTTTCCACGCTCAAAATCTTTGCTCTGGTGGTTGGAAAAATATTGGAATTTGGTATTTATACTAAACACTACAAAGTCCATGATTTTCTAATTCCGTATGTATGAATGATATTTTGAATACCCCTAAACTTTTATTCATTTTTAACAGTCCTAATTGAATACCTCTAGATTTTGGTGGAATTCATAAAGATTTTTTAAAATCCTAATTGAATACCTCTAGACTTTGGTGGAATTCATAAAGATTTTTTTTTAAATTCTAATTGAATACACCTAGACTTTTATGGACTGTTAAAAGTCTCTATTGAATACACCCAGACTTTTAAATTCCATGGATTTCTTTAAAAGTGCCAGTAATTCCATATACAATACACCCCCCTAAAGGTCTAATTTGATGTTTCATATTTGAAGCCTAGTCTTGGATGTGGTCATATATTCAAGAGTTAAGACCATTTTCTGTAACTTTATTTATTTATATTTTTTTAATAGAGGCACGACAGAAGAGTCACTACTAAATTAGCTACTCTTGTTCTACTAGTTATAGCATATAGAAACACATATAGTATATAATTAACCTTGGAACCGAGCACCAAAAATTATGAACTCAATTTTCTACTATCTGTGGCGTTTTCCTGTTCAAAAAAAGAAAGGAAAAAAGCGGACATGATTTCAATCATAATAACGAAATCGCATACTAGCAAAGTAGCTAAGGATACAAGGAACCCTAGGGCTGCCTAATAGCACCCAACAGATTGGGGGTGGAAGGCCCATGTGTTGGACAAAGGATATACTACCTGGTTAGCCAAAGCTGACCAAATCCAATAACGAGAGGACATGTGTCCATCTACACTTCTTTTTTAATGCTGTTTTTTTTTTTTTTAAATGGGCTTGGTGCGGCTGCCCTCAGGCCTTGATTAATAAAATTGCATAATACAATGGGGGAACGTAAAGCCTAAACCCCATATTACAATAAGTATAAAGAGAACATCTTGAAATAATACCAAGATTTTCTACAAAATCTATGTATTCTAACAAGCACCAATTAGCAAAGAGTGCACGAATGGCTACTCCATTTGCTTTGACATAGCGGTGACATACCGGAAAGATAACTCTATCACGAAGAAGCATCATTACAAATACCACAGCTTTCCCACTATGTTGCCACACAGAAATAAATCCGACGACACTTAATTTCATCCTGCCACTAGGAGGTTGTGTCCATTTGAGCAAGCAAATAGCTCGCCGCCTCACTAGGCCAGACAAGGCACACTGAGTGTGCATACCAGGACAATGCCCACGTCGCCCTACCCTAAAGTGAGAGGGACTTATTTTTGGCATAAAGCCACAGTCTACTAAACGTAATAAACAAGAAAACATAAAATAATAAAGGTATGGGTCTTGAGCCAAAGCCCAGGCCCAACAACCACTAAGCCCAGCAAGGAAGGAGCACAGGTCCAGCCCAATCCAACCAGCACTGCCGCTGCCACCACCACGTCACCATCACCGCACCTCCGCCTTGCATCAATCTCCAACCAACCACTAGGCCAATAATTCAATCAGACGATAGTTTTTCACTGTCGTCTGATTATATCCTCTGCTGTTGTCTATCTCAATGCCGTCTGATACATAATCAGACAATACCAGAAAACTGTCGTCTGATAAAATTTAGTACAACATGCAGCTACTACCATGTCTGTTGTTTGAACACCACGAAGAACAACAGCGGCTTACGTACTTACTGTTGTCTGAAGGCGTGCCAGACAATAGGCGCTTATATGCTTGCTGTTGTCTGAAGGCTTGGTCAGACAATATGTACTTGCAAATCCCATTGTCTATCCATTATTGATACTATAGATTTCTCCAAAAAACCGTTGTTTGTTGTTTTACTGGACAATGGCTTTCTCGTTCTTTTAGTCCTTAAAGTATTATAGTTAGATGACTCATACAACAGTTTTTGTTAGGAATTTTATGATGATCAATTATTGCACAATAGTTTTTAGCTGGAATAGAATGGTCCGAAAGACATTCAAAATGACATCACATCCGAAACACATTCATTTATGTAAAAATCCGATACATGAATTCATCCATATATATATCCAACAAAGTCATTACATCAACAGAACTAGTTTTCTAACATAATTTAGTAAAATGTTGAAATCAACCAAGTCTTGAAGAACACACTTCGTGATGACAATGAAGATGCCAGCAGAAACTGCATCAACAACAGCCTTTACTTTTGCTGTCACTCCCCTATGCCTTGATGCCTCTCTTTTATGTATGTCTTTCCTTGCATTCCAAAATCTGCACAAGTTTGTCCAAGCACCATGTAGACTTGAGCACAAGATGACTGTGCTTATATGATAGTAGCTGCCATAAACAATGCTTCTTTTCCAAGTGGCAAAATCTCCATTTTCCTAAACCATGTAATGTTATAATAAAAGGTTAAAAGAAATGCACTGAAGTTACTAACAATGGGACTCTAGCTACAGTTGATAAACTGTAGAGGAATTATAACAAGTCACTCCAAAAAAAAATAACACAAGCACAAGTAAAAGTAAAAGTTGATTCTAATTCTGAACTTACTTGTCTACAGTCTTCAGATTTCTAAATGCAGATGTTATATTCTCAACTTTAAATGCAGATTTCTTTCTTCACTGGAAACAGAGGTGTCTTCGACATGTTGTTTACATGGTAAGGACAAATAAGCCTAATTAAAAAAACAGAAAAGATTTGATCAATATTCTGCTGAGGGTTAAAGTACAAGACATGCTACTGAGCGACTTAACATTGCAAGCCTCATTAAATCCATTTGGATATTCTATCATAGAATACACACAATCACCTACACGTCTATCTATTTACATGTTTTGTTACCATAACATAGTATATGCATAGCTAGGAGGCTAGAGGCACAGTAGGTGAGATGCTACTCAAATCATTTTCATGGTGAGTATCCAACTGAACAAGTAAGAAATAAGACTGATGCAATTTCTTAAGAAATTTGCATATACATGCAGTCTATTTATAGTTAAGCACAAAAAGTAAAATGCTGATACACAACCAATTATGTAACTGGAGCTGTTCTATTTGGAGTGAACACTGATAAAACACCACCAAGAGGAGATTCCCACCAATTAACTAACTGAAGCTGTTCTATTTAATGGATGAAAAGCTCCAAGCAAATGCAACTGTGCAACTGTGCTCAATGCTTGTAACTTGATATCCAATTGCTCAATGCAACTGTGCTTTTTGGTATGGAAGCCGAGATTAATTCACCTAAAGACACAGCTCTAAAGAAATGTGGTGTTGATGTGAAGTTCTAAACTACAAAAAAACACACATAACAAGCATATATTAAGTAAAGATACTCTTTGCACAAGAATCTAAATTTGTATTATTAAAAGAGAATCCTAATATTCTTGAGCCAACAATCTCTCACATTGAAACCCAGTAAATTGTTCCCATATCTCTTTCTTAATTCTAGCCTCCCCAGATCTACCGTGATCCAACACATACTAAACTAACAAACCTCAAACACACATATATGGTTCCACGAGTCTAGACCTGAAAAGAAACTAAAGAAAATGAGAAAGACCCAGATCGATCATAAAAAGGACCAATCTTTCTTGGCCGGCAGTGTCCCAAATCTTGGCCTTGATCACTTTTTCGTCCACATCCAAGCTCTGGGAGTGGCAAATTAATGGATTCTATAACCAATAGTCCAAATTTGTGGTTGTATTTGATATTGGGAAGAATTAATGAAACATTTCAATGCTTCAGAGAAAAATGAAAACGTTTTGCTTGGACAGGACAGAAAACAAAGAAAGCTTAAACATTTTGCTTAGTGGTGGTGTGGCTCGATTTTTACCGGAGGTTGAAGAACGAGAAGCGCAAAGCTGAGAGCACCGGCGACGGGGTCGTCTGATGGTATTCCGGCCTCTGTGGTCTAGCGAAGTCCTGGGTTTTGAAGCTTGGATCAGTCTGAGCACGTTGGTGGTGGCGATATGTTGAAAAGATGGTCGGAGATCGAAGAGGGTTAAGGAACAGCGACGGTGTAGCTTTAGGGGTCGTGTGCGGTGGTTCGGCGATCTCAATCGAGGGCGGAGTAGCTGGGTTTTGTTCTCCATTGCCTAGGCTATCTTTTGGTGGTGGCGGTGCCAAAAGTCGACGGCCGGAAGTCTAGCTTTCCGGCGTGACAGAGAAAAGGTGAGAGGAAGAAGGGAGGAGCCGGGGAGAGAGAGAGAGAGAGGGGCGTGTGCGGCCCGAGAGAGGAAGAAGGAGAAAAGAGAGAAGTAGGTTATTTCCTTCATATAGTACTCCATGTGAATGATGAACTTTGGTCGAATAGAGGGAAGTGAAAATTGAAAATTTGGCTAAGTGTAAGAGCGCCAGCATATTAAACCCTAAAACTCAGACAACATCAATTCAAGTACATTGTTTGAAAAAGAGTGACACAACAGATAACTAACAAACTGTTGTGTGAATCAAAACAATCAGACAACATCTTTTTCAACCATTGTATTAATAGCAATTGCACAACAGAGAAGTAATAAGTGTTGTGTGATTAAAAACAATCAAACGACATCTTTTTTCAACCATTGTGTTAATCAACCTTCAACAACATCAATTTAATAACTGTTGTCTGAATTGATTGATTCAGACAACATCGGAAAAACAACCATTGTCTGATTTACAATTACACAACAGTAATGTAACAACTGTCGTCTGATTTAAAAATTCAGACGACAGAATTTTTTTTGCTGTTGTCTGATTATTTCAGACGACAGTTAAAATGTTTGTTGTCGTCTGATATGTGTTGTCTGATTGAATTTTTGGCCTAGTGAAAACCCAGCCACCTGAACATTCAGATCAGTCTCTGACCTGAACCCACATAGCCAACTCCCTGGCAGAGAAAACGCAGCCTCAGAACCACATATCGATGGCGTAGTTTCAACCACGGTGATCGAAATCCTCCATCTCCTCCCTCTGATCCACCTGCCCCCAGCCATCCCTTGCCAAGCCCAGCTATCTATCCTGCCATCCAACATACCCAACCTCAGATCAGAGCGGATCCGACCTAGATCGAATGGGTTAGTACCAACAACGGCCACCACTCTCACCTCGACAACAGAGGAAGGATATCATGCCATTAAAGCCCGCAGTGACCTGTCCGATGACGACGTCCATGGAACGCGCCGCCGGACTGAACATACTCTCTCTTACAGACGACAGGCGCGTGCACCGCGTTCTATAGTGAAAATTCTATCGTTCCTATTTGATATATAATGCTGTTTTAATACCTAATGGAAGAGAGTTTAACTTAATGTCAAATGCCTTTTCCAAATCCAAGCCTCCCATTCTCTTCCAAAAATTGTAAAGCCTTCTACATCCTTCAGTAAAACTCATAGGAAGTGTACCTCAAAGATGTAGATCAGCTCGAACAAGTGATCTCGTTTAATATTTCTCCATCAACTTTCAATAAACAAGGAGCCTGGGCCCAAGCCAGGATCAGATCGATAAAGCCTCCATAGCCTTCATCCTTTTGATAATGGCGATCGGATCTTGGGTATCCGTCAATAGTAGAAAATGAACGAAACCTTAAAAGTGCAGAGACAAGCAAACTTGAGAGAACGAATCGATAGCCGACAACTTTGAGTTTTGGAACCGATTGATTAATTACCAACAACAATCAATCAAAATCGTCGAACAAGCGATTGAATTGTTGCAAAATTTCTCCTGATCCTAATTTAGGAGTTTTTTTTTTTTCTTTTTGCATGCAAATTAGGTGTTTGATTCTTTCACTCCTTTTCTTATCTTTCCCAACCTTCTGCATATCCTCCACAGATTTCTTCCACCCAGATTGTTATGGTTATTATTTGTTTTATGGAATACAGAGGTAAGTCTACATTAGGCCTCATCATATGGCCCTTGGGCCCAAAGCCCGCCCTCAGCTCGCCCAGCCCTTCCATTAGGGCGGGCCGACCCGACCCTTTCTCAAATAGGGTAGGGTATGGGCCATACAAATGAAGCCCGGCCCGATTGAGCCCGTAAGGGCTAGGCCCGGCCCTAAAATTTAATATTATATTTTTGTTATTTTCTATTACAATATTACATGTGTAAAAAACTATAGAAGTGTTGATGAATATTTGAATCTGTCATATTACAAAACTGGTCTCTTAAATCGAGTCCGTGTGTTTAAGGCCCAAAGGAGCCCAACTGTCCAAGTCCAACTCAAGTAGCAATAAGGCAAAACCAAAACCTAGACGGCAGACGCTATCCCACTATCGAGTCTCTCTCAAACGTAGGCCGCCTCTCTCTCAAACACTCTTTCAAACCCGCTGTTCCTTCTCAGAGTCCAGATCGCCTCTCTCTCAGCCACCACCTCGGGCGGTTTTAGGCTACGCGAGCTTGCGACTAGTCGGATCAAAGATCGAGGAGGAGTAGACGCGAGCTGAGGCTGTGATGTTGACGGTGGGAAGCTAAGGCGGATCGAAATGGAGGAGCCTGCGACGGATTGAAGATCGAGGATGTGCCGCTGTGATGTTGACGCAAGCTGAGGCTGTGCCGCAGTGATGTTGACAGTGGGGACTGTTCTCCCTTGAAATCTCAGTGGGGACGCGTCAAGATGAGGATTTCGTTTCCTGGGTCTTGAATCTTGGCGAGGTACTCATTCCCCTCGCACACTGAAATCTACTCTGCTTTTCGAGGATGCAAATGAAGCGTGAAGTACTGTGATTTGTTGCAAGTAGGCGGCCAAGGTTGTGAGGGTGCTGCAGAAATGGAGGCCTCATCAGTAAGGGACAGAGCAATGACTTCGATGTATACTTTAAGTGTGTAAACAATTGGTAATTGTTTGTTGTGTTTGAAATGTTGTAGGTATTTGATTTGTGCTAGAAAATGAGAGATCTAGCAGTTCTGTTTCACCGTGGGAGAAAGCCTCCTCTGCCTCACGACTTGGAGCTCAACCTTAGGGTCAGGAAGTGCTCCCTTGGCAAGGGCCTTCAGCACTTTGGCTCAAAGTCTCTACCTTTTGTTTCAATGAGGTATGAATTTTTACGATGTGATGTCGGTGATGATATGTATTGAGTACATTCCTGGCAGAGCACATTCCTAGTGACTATTGTCCAACTTGCTGCTGAACTGAAATATATGTCGTTGATACAACCTAGTGAAAGTGAAATATATGTCCAGAAGCAAGCTTTTCACAGAAATATATGTCCATTTTCATTTATATATGTAGTTGAATTGGAGTGCTTATAGTTGTTTAGGGCCCGTTCGGTATCATTTTGCGATACTGTTTTTTATTTTACGAATTCAAAAACTTATGTAATTTGCGTTCGGTGCATTAAATTTGAAAAACAGGGAAAAAAAATTTTAGGAAACAATTCAGGAACTATGAATAAATATAGGAAATGACTTTTTGACGTTTTCCTTGTTTTCTGAAAACAACCCGCCCTGCAATTAGAGAAAGTGATTTTTTTTTATTTTTTACTTTTTTTATTTCTTTTAAGCACATAGATCCACAAACTCTTCTCCTCTCTTTCTCTCTTTCTCTCCCACAATTTTCATTGAGACTTATCCTCTCTTCTCATAATCTCATCTACTTTATCAGCTGTTTTAACTTTCTTCTTCCCAGCAGTCTTTTTCAATCAATTGAAACTTGCAGAATCATACAGTGGAGAAGAATGAAGGATTTAGAAAATCCCTCTTTCATGTGTCAGATCTAATTTATATGGATGATTTAGGGTAAAGCTTCGGCATTTTATGCTTCAATATAATTGGATTATGTCATGGGCTAGAGGAATTAACAGCTAAGTTTGAGACATTTGATTGAATTATCTTTTTGAACTAAAGATTCAGGAGCTTGCAATTTCATATGATATATTTTATAAACAAAATTGAGGGATTTGGTTTTTCTTGTTTAATCTCCTTCACAATACTCTGTTTCTTTTCTCATAACAACCAATAAAGGATTAATGATCAATACAAACAAAATAGTCAATCTTTCATGATTACTGAGGAAAAACTAAAAATGATTTTTTCTCTTCGAAGAAAAAAAATAGAGTTTTAGATTGTATAAACTTAGTGCTACAGTTTTTTTTTTTTTAAATGATAGATATGTTTTTAATATTTCAAATTTTGAAATACTTGTGCCGAACATGTATTTACATCTTTAAAACTTGTAGTTTCATTCTACAATTCAGTATTACAAAAATAGTTTCATAAAACGTTACAGGACACACCCTTAATGTGTGATTTAGCTAAATTATTAAATGGTTTTCCTTTGCAGGTTCTTTGTTTGGTTACCATGAAAGATTTCCACTTTTTGTGAATTGAGGAAGGCTTGATCAGTTTTTGTATCAAAGTGTCGAACACTGCTTCAATTTTTGTAGCCTTAGTGGCTTAGTGCCTCTATGCAAACCATGCTTCAGTAGTTCAGTTTTTGTATCAAAGATTACCACTTGTGAATTGATGAAGACCTGAAGTCATGAAGACATGATCAGTTTTTCAGTTTTTGTGTCGACGTGTAAACATTGCTTCATTTTTGTAGCCTCAGTGGCTTAGTGCCTCTGCAATTTCAATTCAATTTCAAGTCTACTACTTGATCAGTTTCAGTTTATGTGGGATTTGTGGATGTTTGTAATTAACACAGGTTCTCAAATCTCAAGTATTTAGTTTCATGTATATGAATATTTTTCTTCCTTCAGCTTGACTTTATGTAATTAGCAAAGTTGTGTTTTATGTGAATTAAACAAAGGCCCGGCCCGGCCCTTTCGGCCTTTGCGGAATGGGCCTTAAGGGCGGGTAAGGGCTTACGTATTGAAGCCTCGGCCTGGCCCGGCCCTAATTTTTGTTGACTTGGTCAAAGCCCGGCCCGGCCCTACCCTAAGCCCTAAAATTTAGGGTAGGGCTGGCCCTAGCCCGACCCATGATGAGGCCTAGTCTACATGAAAGAAGCTTTTTTTTTTCTTTTTTTTTTTGAGATCAAAGAGCTAGACAGCATAACACCGTTTACTGCCTGAGTTGGCTATCACAGTAATTAAATGAAAAGAAAGTGTAAATGGACACATGTCCTCTTTTATTGATTGTGGTTGGCCTTGACTAACCAGGTACAGTTAGCCAAGTATTATCCGTTGGACAAAACCTATATTCTAACAGTGCCACCACACTTGACACCACAATCAAACTTGCACAGTTGATTTCTTATAGAGTTGTGCTCAACTATCATTGCATTTACATCCAACATTAGACAATAATGAGGGAAATAGGATCCAGCTCCTCTAAAGTGAGGAAAATGTGAATTTACTTCAATTTCATAAAATCTGAACTCTCTATCTAATCTAAGGGTCTTAACAATTGACACATCATTCTTCCACCAATTTTTGATTCTTTTGTCTAAACTCCAGTTAACTTACCGTTAACTCTAAAAAAAAAATTAGGGTTTTCTCGTCGTGTTTTTCCCATGCATCAAGGTTTTTTTTTTTTTTTTTCAATTAACAAAATGACCATAATTCATTCACTATAGGTGCCTATGGCACAAACTAGAACAATTTCTACAAAAGAACAGATTTCATAGCCTCAGATTACAACTTGACTTTCCTAAAAGGCTAAAACTTCAGCAGAGTATTTCGATAAGTACCTTCTGGAGGCATTGGTGGGTGGAATATACATGATCAACTTGTTGTTGAGAAGTTAAACTAAAACCAAGAACCAACCTACCCATTTCAGCACTGTACCCCAACTGCTACCTAAACCTAATGCCCAACTTATTTTTGTCCACGTACAGATGAACAAAATGGCCAAGCTGATTAAGCAAATTCCAATCGCCTATTACCGGCCATCGAAAGTAGCCACAGCCACAAGGCCTTCTAGACTTGAATTGGGTTCGCCTCTTCTATGTCAAGAACAACACCGTCATCCCCATAATTGCTTAGAGTTCCTTGTCACAACAAAGGGCCTCATAGCTCTCCAAACTAGTCTTCTCCAACCCGTCTTCTTCTTTCTTTTGTAGTATATTGCAAAAGAAATCGGTCAATATAGTATTCTAATCAGGCAATTTTGTATAGCCAGGGAAATAATTGATGTCAATTCTCTGCATCAAGTTCCATCTTTACACTTCATTTTCTATTTCTCTTTGCTTCCATTACTACGCACTAATCATGGAATGACTACGCATAGGAGAAAGACAGTACGTGATGTGGTTTAACTCTTTTTTTTTTTTTTGCTAGAGTTAACGGCAAGTTAACTGAGGTTTAGACAAAAAATAAAAAATTGATGGAAGAGTGATGTGTCAATTGTCAGGACCCTTAGATTAGATAGAAAGTTCATATTTTATGAAATTGAAGTAAATTCACATTTTCCTCACTTTAGAGGAGCCGGATCCAACCATCATACAACACTAGTGGGATCTTCTTAGATCTCACTACGTGCATGAGAAACCATAAACTAAAAATCATCCTTGTCTTGATGAAGTAAAAAAACAACCCAAAGTGTGCTCAAAATGCTTATGTCGTGTCGAAGTAAACTCAATCACTAGCCTCAATATTTTTTGTATGAGACTGTAGGGTGGAAACTTCCATAATAAAACGTGCTAAATGCGCCAAATCAAAGAATGAGGGTTCACAGTAGCTAGTTAAGAGCAAATTTTCTCACGATTACTTCATCATCCCTATTTATTTATTTATTTTGTGCAAAATCTGTAAGTAAGCAAAAAAAAAAAAAAAAGAGGAGAGAATTCCTTTTGCACGTTACAATTGACAAAGACTTAAATTTGTTATATATAGTTTATGGTATTTGCGTTTATTAGGTATAATTAGAACTTTTCATATTAAATTTTCTTGTCTTTTTTAAAATTATGTTCTTTTATGTCGTTAGTTCAGATTTCAAGACGTCCATGATTCAGGCTTTGTATAACAACAAAGTCGCAACTCTTTCTATTATTGATTGCTCTTCTTTTTCACCCATTTTTCAACAAGAAAATAGTGTATCTCATACTCTACTGTTTTTCTCAATATATTGGGTAATGTGCCAGGGGAATACAATAGACGCTATATATTTTAGGCAAGGAAAAAAATTCTCATGTTGGGTGATGATTTGTTATCCCACCGGTGGTGGAGGCGGAGATGATTACTAGTATACCATTAAGTAGAATAGTGGTGACTGACAGATTGATTTGGAGGTTAACAAAGGATGGTAAATTTTCAGTTAACTCTGCTTACCGTGCTTCATTCTCTAATTCATCGAGTTACAGTCCTCTCATATATTCGGTGGGTAGTGCATTCTGGAAGAAGGTGTGGAGTTTAAATGTTCCAAATAAGGCCAAGATTCACTTTTGGAGAGTGTGTTTGGATATTTTGCCTTCTTTGGTTAAGCTTGAATCGAGAAGGGTGCAGTTAGACTCTACCTTGTGTGTATTGTGTGAATTACACAATGAGTCTACAGTACACATTTGTAGAGACTGTCCATTTACTCAATCGGTGTTGAAGTCCAATGCAATCTTTAGACAGGTTTGTTTTGGTCCCCAGAACGTAGGAGTTGGTTTGCTGCAGTGGTTAAGCTCTTGTGCTGCAGAACTGTCCTTAACCAATTTTGGTGAGTTTGTTTTTCTTCTTTTTGGGATTTGGAAAGAGAGGAACGAACGGGTTTGGAACCAAAAGAAGGGAGATGCGTGTGATGTGGTTATAAGCAACATGGCCAGATTGCAAGAATTTCGAGCCCACAATCCGAAACAAGGGAGTAACATAAATAGAGGACTACGGGTGGTGAAGTGGTCAGCACCTCTAGTTGGCTTTCTGAAAATTAATGTTGATGGGGCGTTTAATCATGTTACTCGAAAGGGTGGGATAGGTTTTGTAATCCGAGATGAACTGGGGGTAATGTTGGCTGGGGGGGCTTGTCCTCTAGGTGGCTTATTATCACCGGAACATGGCGTGTCAGAGAGTCATGGAGTTTGCTATGGGCCATTCCTTCTTTCCTGTAATTTTGGAGACAGATGCTTTGGCAGTCCAAAGGCAGTTGAAGGCAACAGTAGGTGGCAACACTACGGTTTTGGGAAGGATTTATGATGACCTGATCCTATTGTTGCAGTCAGAGACCTTTGTGGAAGTTACTCATGTCGGCAGAATGGGGAATAACGTAGCACACCAGTTAGCAGCACATGCTTGCTCTTTGCAGCATAATTGTTTTTATTTTTCTACACCACCTTTTCTTCTTGCTGCAGTTGCAGCGGAACTTTGTAGTATGTAAGCTTTATTTTTCAATAAAGGGCTGACTTATTTACCCGCAAAAAAAATGATTTGTTATCCCACCATTGTATAGAGAATTATTGGACCACCTAGATCTCCGTATCTAACTAATACTTGTTAAGTTTTTTTTTTTTGAGTTGAAGGAGGTCAGACATTTTTATTCAATATGGAAGAAGCAATATTACACAGTGACCCGCCCCTGTGGGGCCGTCAGAAAGAGACACCGCTAAACGCAATATCACACAACCTATTGAGTGAAGCTCAGGGGTGAGTAAACTAATAAGAAACTGATAATAAAATTTTTCTACAGAATCCATCAGTAGACTCGCTGACAACCTCAGACCAATAATCCCGTCAGTTCCTCGCGGGTACTGATCCCAATAAAAAATTAGGTATCTAGACAAAAACCATCCTAGATCCCAAATTTTTATAAAAAAACCACCGGGATCCCAAATCCAGATCCAAAACTGAAGAGGCCCACATGGACCACATGCTGCAGCCCTAGGCATTCCATTAAGTCCCAAGCCCAAATCAGAAAACCAAAGCAAGGTCCAACAGCACTTAGGGTTAGCCCTGGCAACCAAGACAACAGAACCGTTGACTTTGCCGCCCCTGACACCTGCACCCAAGCTGCGCCGACGTCGGAAACTGCCAAAATCCCGTAAGAAGCTTACTGTAATTCTAAAGCGCCGCCCCACCGTGCCTCCATCTAACCGACGATGAGGGACCAAAAGATTGAGCCCAACGTCGTCAACCTGGAAAACAGACGAGCAAAACGGAATTGGAATCGCAAGTTGACTTTGCCCCCATACCAGTAGACGCCGGTCAGCCGGAAAACAACCATGAAGGGCCTTGAACAGAATCTGACCCGACCCGTGCAAAACCCAACCCGTCAATCGCAGCTGCCATGCTTGAACCAGATCTGCCTGCATCTCAGAGCCTTTGAGCCGCGCACGCCGTGGCCTAGACGAGCCACTAAAACTTGATGGCACCCCTGAGATTGCACAGTCCTGCACCGCACAAGGCAACCGCTCCAGAAAAGACCAGGTCCCCAATCCTATGAGCCACGATGGCGCAGGAGAAACCTGCGAAAGAGAAGACACGGCAAAACCCTGCCTTGATTTGGGCGATCCCAAAAGAGACGCCGTAGTTGCACTCCATACATGACGGAGAGAGGTACAGAGAGGCGGCCAAACCCGAAGGCGGCTCTCTCCCAACCCTAGTAGAGCTCTGCTAGGTCGAGACCTTTTCATAACTCTTGGGGTTTCTCCTTTGAAGCCTTATACTTGTTAAGTTGTTATTGAGTAATGGTAACACTACAAAAAAATAAAATTAAAACTAGGCCACATATTCCACCTAAGCTTCTTGGTGTATAATTATATATACTTTAATGTTTATCCTTTTTAATCGATTTAATTTAACATGGACCAAAATATTTAATCATTAAATAGTTGTATCCCAAATAAGGTACCAATTATAGCACCCAAGAAAGAATTAGTAATTAATTGTTCCTGCTCAGATTGGATTTTGAATATAAACATGATTGAATTCTTTCTGGACTAGGTTGCATTTCCAAATTCAAAACAAAGTCGATAAGAGAGTTCTCAAAATCTAAGATTACCAAGACCATAACCAAGGTTTCTTGATTGCCTCTTAGAAATATTAGCATTTTTTTTTCTTGGTGGTGCCAGTGGTTTTCTATGTGCTAAAGGTAACTACTTTCTCATATTGTCTTAACTTTTCTCTATTTTGCAGTCAACCTATTACTATATACCGAAATTATGTTCATCAAATTTAATATGATCTTAAAATCATAAACCAGATTTAGGTTTTATGTTGTGTATGAACATCAATTGACTCTCTTCTTTTGGATCAGTCTTTTTCATATATTTTAATTGATTTGTTTGCTTTCTATTATATTGTCTTGTTATTGTTTATATATATATATATATATTTGGTGAAAGAATTTAAAAGATCAATGGGAAAAATAAGGTTTCTTGAGGGAAAAAAAAAATGAATGCAATCCCAACAAAAACTTAGCAATAATATTTTGGTTCTATTATCTGAAAAAAGTTTTGGATTTTTTTCCCAACGTAGAATGAATCTTTTGGATTTGAAGGACTAAAATTGGGCTAGTGAAACCCTAAAGAACATTATTCATACCTAAATGGAAAAAGATTTGGGTTTTTGTCCATTTACCCCATTTTTAGAGATTTTTTTCCCACTTACCCCATTAAGTTTTTTTAATTACTTCTTACCCAAAACACTCTAAGCAGGTCTTCCCTAATACCCCATATTAAGATTTTTTTTTTGTTTTTTAATTTTTTTTTAATATCATTTTACTCTCACCCATTTATTACTTAGAGAGAGAGAGAGAATGGAAGAGAGAGAAACCATAGAGACTTCACCGGAGCCCGGTCACCGGCTGCCGCCCACCAGAATTTTCTGAAAATCTCACCGGAAAGGTTTATTGCCCCCAATAGACATCTATTGCCTCGCAATAGAGGGGCAATAGAGGTTTATTGCCCCCCAATAGACGTCTATTGCCCCAATAGTCCATTAGACATCTATTGCGCCCTAATAGAGATCTATCAGCCATGTATTGCCCCCCAATAGACGTCTATTGCCCTTCAATAGGACTTTCAGTCGCCAGAATGGGAACTAATCTCCCTAAATTTAGATAAATAAAACTTTGATTAAAGAAAAAAAGAGGAGATTACATCAATTCAAAACGTCTATTGCCCCCTCAATAGAACTTTTGGTAGCCGGAATGGGAACTAATATTCCTAAAATTAGACAGTTAAAACTTTGATTAAAGAAAAAATGAAGAGATTATATCAATTTAAAAATGTCTATTGCCCCCTAATAGCCCTGAATTACCCCCCGGATAAAACTTTTTTTTTTTCTCTCTTTCTGGACCTTCTGCCCCATTTTACCTTAAAAAAAAGAAAAGAGGCAAAACAACATTTTCACGAGCTCCGATCCGGAGCAAAGCACGGACCAGAAACCCCAAACCCGACCCAATCCCCCACCACTCTCCTCCATCTGGCTTTCAACTAGGACCACACCTGCTTCTCCTCCGCCACTGACTCTGGCTTCCGCGTCTACTCCTGCGACCCCTCCGATCCACGACACGGCTTCGGATTCGTCCAGATGCTCTTCCACTACCACTACTTCGTCGTCCTCAACGGCAGACCCGACCCGTTCTGCCCGCCCAACAAGGTCATGATCTACGACTACTGTCAGTCCCACTGCCTGAGTGAGCTATTCCGATGACATGACTGGGCTGCTTTCGATTCTGATGACATGAGGAACTGTTTCTGTGTGTGTGAGAGAGAGAGAGAGAGAGTGGCCGGTGATTTTGCAGAGAGAGGGGAGAGAGATGAGAGAGTGGCATAGTTTGAAATTGTTTAATTAGGCTGAGGGTATATTTGTCATTGTACTCTAAATTGGGTTAGTGGGAATAAAAATATGTTGCTGGGGTAAGTGAGATAATTTTGGCTCATTTTGGTGCTTTGGGTCAAGGACCCAAAAGATTTCTTATAAAACATAATCAAATAGCCGCTTTATTAAAGATTGTTAAAATGTTGCTTTTCTATCTTTAACTTAATACTAAGTTCATTGTTCCCAAAAAAATATTATCAAGTTCTTTGCATACTAGAATTGTGATATTTTTCATAAAAGAAAAAGAAAGTCATTGAATCAAAAGTTTTATTATTATTATTTTTCATAAAAGAAAAATGAGTTATATATTGAATCAAAGCAGTGTTATTAAATTATCACCTTCATCTTTTATCAAAATTATGTAGATTAACAATGTTCAATAAAAGAGGTCGTCGTGGTCGGGGTCGAGGCAAGAACAATATCAGCAACAACAACAAGAATAACAATGAAGACGTACAGGCTCTAGTTGATTATTTACCCCAAAATGTAATTCGAAAGCGAAGGACTACTACCCCGAAGAAAAACCTTGGTATCCGGAAGAAAAGAACATTTGACAACATCACTGAACTGGAAGCAGATTTCTTCAAAGATGTGGAAGAGGCAGATGATTTGCCTGAGAATTATGAAATTCCTGGGCCAATTCCTGACTTGGTGGGCTTGTATACATACCCATTAGATGTGGCTTATCATCGTTTGTACAAGAGAAGGAGATCAGATGATGGTACAAGGAGGAGTGTTAGTAGAAAAGAAAATGAAGTGATATCTGCAGCCAAGGAGAGAGAGACCACCCCCAACTCCAAGATGGGCATTACAGTCAGTGATCACTTGTCAATGGGTTCTGCTCATGTTCAGAATAATGGTACTGGTACTTCTGGTGAAAAGATTCAAGAATCCAACTCTAAGCCTTGGATTCTAAAATATGAAACTCCAGGACCAATTTCATATAATCTTGATGAAATAATGAGCAATCAAAGTCTTTTTGTGAATTTCTGGGTAGATATTGATGATTGTAATGATTCAGATAATGAATAATAGTTTCTAGATTGAGACAATTGTAGTTCTTGTAGTTAGGGTAAGACCCTGATATCAGTTGTAACATATTTGTCGGTATTAAATAAGGATAAATCATTTTCAAATAAGTCATTAGAAATTTGTAACCAAGGTATTGATGTTTTTTTTTACTTCATTTTGCTCAAAGAAATAAATATTTTTCACAGATATCCGTGTGTAAAAGCTTTCTAACAAATGTCTGTGACCATGAAGAAACCCTAAGGCACCGCCTCCAACCTGTGCGCTGCCACCCAAAACGCCGTCATTTGCCGGCGACAAAAGTACCAAGCAATGCATCAAGGCTGCATCCTTGTCTGGAATTGCAGAGGTATCGTAAACAATGAAACCCAGCGAGCTCTTGTGGATATCGTACTTGCCAAGAAACCCACCCTAATCTTTCTTTCTGAAACCCTTGCACAGAAGACTACCATTGACTCATTAACGCATAGACTGGGATTCAAGGGGAGTTTCTGTGTGCCTCATGAAGAAGAATCGCAGGGACTTGCCATCTTATAGAGTGAGGATACTCATGTCGATGTGCGTAGCCATTCTCCAAACCACATTGATACTGCTATTGGTAAACCTGGTACCGATTTATGGCGATTTACAGGTCTCTATGGGGTCGCTAACAGAGGTGGACGGGATCATACATGGCAATTAATCAAAACCCTAGCTGCACAAAGATGTCCCTTGCCATGGTTGATGGCTGGAGATTTTAACGAGGTGATGTCACGCAAAGACAAGTCAGGCGGACCTCCTCGAGTTCTGGCAGCAATGACTAAGTTCAGAAGAACGATGACGGCCTGTGGTCTCATTGACATGGGTTTTGTAGGCGGCAGATTCACATGGTCCAATAGACATACGAAAGAAAGGTTAGATCGCGGCTTTCAAACAATCCAATGGCGCAACAAATTTCCATATAGTAGGGTTATCACTCTGAGTCCTTCAGATTCGGATCATTGTCCATTGCTTATTGAAGCCTATAGAGAAAAGCAACTCCGCAGGAAAGTCAAGAAACCGTTTCGTTTTGAAAAGTGTTGGTTTGGCAGGGAAGACTGTGTGAACATTATTAAGCAAGAATGGGCAGTGCCTACTACTGGAAATGCGTTACAGCAACTAGGAAGCAAGACAAAGGCTCTTGGTGACAAATTAATGACCTGGCACCGTACTGAGTACAACAAACACCACACTGAGATGGGGCAAATTCAGGAGAAGCTAAATGACCTCATGAGACAACCTCATTCTCCGCAACTTTATGAAGAACAAAGACAGCTCCATGCTCGTTTTAGTCAGTTACTCACCATCCAGGAAACGTATTGGAGGCAAAGATCTCGTGCCTTATGGTTGAAAGAAGGTGACAGAAACACTGCCTACTTCCACAGAAAGGCAAGTAATAGAAAATCTCGAAACACTATTAAGGGTCTTTTGGATGAACATGGGGTTTGGCAGACTGAACCAAGTGAAGTGCAAAGGCTTTTAATGCTTTATTTTCAGAATATTTTCTCAGCGGAACAGGTTGATGAAGAGGCTATTGAGGCAGTAATTGACTCTACTCCATGCAAAGTGACACAACAGATGAATGAGGCTTTACTACTCCCATACACAGATGAAGAAATTAAGGCAGCCCTTTTCCAGATGCACCCGTCAAAGAGCCCGGGGCCAGATGGGATGTCCCCATTTTTCTACCAAAAGTATTGGCATATTGTCAGTCAGGATGTGTGTGTAGCAGTTAGAGGCTTGCTTGAAAAAGGCGAAATGTGGCTGCAGTCAAACTACACATATCTGTGCTTAATACCAAAACTTCAAGACCCGAAAGAGGCCATGCACTTTCGGCCTATAGCTCTCTGCAATGTTATTTGCAGAATCAGTTCTAAAGTTGTGGCAAATCGACTTAAGGTGTGGCTTCCTGAGATAGTATCTCCTTTGCAAAGTGCTTATGTTCCAGGTAGATTGATTTCGGACAACACTTTAGTGGCAACTGAAGCAGCACACTTCATGCACAAACTGAGACACCAGGAATCAGGTTTCTTCTCTCTAAAACTTGATATAAGTAAAGCCTATGATAGACTTGATTGGACCTTTATTCATGCTATGCTGACGAAACTAGGTTTTGCATCCCAATGGGTACAAATCATTATGAAGTGTGTAACATCCGTGGGCTATTCTATTTTGCTTCATGGGGAACCTTCTCCTCTGATTACCCCTACTCGGGGCATTAGACAGGGAGATCCACTATCACCCTATCTATTCATTTTATGTAGTGAAGGCTTGTCAGCTTTAATCTCAAAGGCAGTGCATCAACATAATATTCAGGGTCTTACCATGTGCCCTCAAGCTCCCACATTGCACCATCTTTTCTTTGCAGATGACAGTTTACTCTTTGGCTCAGCTACAAATGAGGAGTGCTTGCAATACAGAAAAATTTTGAATACTTATGAGAAGGCCTCTGGTCAGAAAGTAAATTTCCAGAAGAGTAGTGTTGTCTTCAGTAATAATGTAAATGTTGACAGACAAAGAGAAATGGCTGCTCTACTAGAAGTCAAGTGTGTCACAGAGCATGATAGATACCTGGGTTTACCTATGAGAGTAGGGAAATCCAAGACTGCTATTTTTGAATACATCAAGGAGAAGCTCACTAAGAAACTTGTGAGTTGGAAAGCGAAAATTCTAAGTGCAGCAGGTAAGAAGATCCTCATAAAAGCAATTGCGCAAACCATGCCCTTATATGCCATGAACTGTTACTTGTTACCTAAAAGCCTTTGTGATGATATCCATCAACTGTGTGCCTCATTCTTTTGGGGAGATACCGATGAGAAAAAGAAAATCCATTGGAGAAGCTGGGAAAAGCTCTGTTTGACCAAGCCTGAAGGTGGCATGGGTTTTAAAAATATATATGCCTACAATCTTGCTATGCTTGCTAAACAGGGATGGAGATTGGTGTCCAACCCACACTCATTGATTGCCAAGCTGTTTAAAGCCCGGTACCACCCCAATAGCTCTTTTTGGGAAGCAGAACTTGGAGACTCTCCATCTTTCTCTTGGAGAAGCATCCTTAATGGAAGGCCAGTCTTAAAACCGGGAGTACAATGGAGCGTTGGTAATGGTTCTCAAGTCAACATCTGGAAAGATAAGTGGATCCCAAACTGCCAACAATTCCTTGTTCATAAACCACCGGATTGTGTTTTTGAACTTGTGTCTGATTTAATTGACTCCAGCACAAGACAATGGATACCCGCTGCCATATATGCCATCTTCCCACCTGTAATTGCTCAACAGGTACTATGTATTCCTCTTAGTAGTAGACATATGGAAGATAAATTGTGTTGGAGCCCGGAAAAGAAGGGTTTCTACTCTGTCAAAACCGCTTATTGGATTGCCAGAACCAAAGTGCTAGAAAATGTGCTTGCTTCCACTTCCCAGGGTAATCCTTTTCAGGAGTTATGGAAAAGGATTTGGCGTGCAAAGGTGCCAGGCAAAGTTAAAATATGCATATGGAGGGCTTGCTCAAATCTGTTACCAACTCGGGCAACCCTAAGCACTAAAGGGTATACTGGTGACCTACACTGTCTCTTATGTCCACATCCATATGAAGACGCTGCACACATCTTCTGTAAGTGCCCCACTGCCATTTCCATTTTAGCTGCACCACCTTTTAACTTGGACAGAAGTCTGTTGCCTAGCATAGATTTCAAGGAATGGATGCTTGATCATGCCTTGCATCTTAAGAATGAAGTTTTTGCTAAGCTCCTGATGGTACTTCATGCCATATGGAAGAACAGAAATGACATGTTTTGGCGTAATACTAGCCAACCTGCAAGTAATTTGGTGTTTAGCTCTCTTGCATGGCTCGCAGAGTTTGCTAAAGGAAATTTAACAGAAAACTCAAAGCAACCAAAGAGTAGGCCTATCTGGAAACCGGCGGCTCGAGGTCAATGGAAACTTAATGTTGATGGAAGCTTCGTACCCCAAATACCTCATGGAGGTGTTGGTGGCATACTGAGAGATGATACAGGGAAGTTCAAAGCTGCTTTCGCATTCCCTATTCAATCAGTTGCCTCAGCAAAGCAGGTCGAACTTTGTGCCATCATGAAAGGCCTTGAAATGGTGAAGGCCCTACAGATTAGTAATGTGGTGATTGAAACGGACTGCCTCGAAGCTGTCTCTGATATTGCAGATAGACACTGCACTCATATTAATGCAGAAGGTCTCATTGATGATATTCGAGGTAACCTTGCCCTGCTGTCCAATGTCATTGTGCAGCATGCCCCCAGATTGTGTAACCAAGTAGCTCACCGTCTAGCCAATGTTGCCTATGAGGCCAGTATGGGTGAATCATGGTTTGATCATCCTCCAGACTATATTCTGGAAGTACTAGAGCATGATTGTAAGAAGCTGGGGTCAGACTGCCCTCCACATTAACTTTATATCTATATATGCTTTATTTCAAAAAAAAAAAGAAAAGGTATTGATGTTTTTCAAAGCTCGTGAGCAACGTACGTAGTAGCTGAATTTCCAGCCTTAACTTACTGTTCTTTAATAATATAGTGACTCTCCAGCTTCTATCATGGACACTTCTATGTAATTTATTTTAATTTACTTGAGAAAATGACATATATCTTGAAAAATTTAGTCCAAATGTATAACATTAAAAATATATTCATAAATCTAGCATGGCTAAAAAAAAAACACAAATAAAAATGATTATCAAGAGGTTAGAGAATCACTATCGCGTTGAATAATAATCAAGGCCGGAGAATTAACAAACTCTAACATGAACCACTAGCACCTAGCTAGACTAATTAATCTTCTCACCTTGAAATATCTACAACTTCCAAGCTCGAAGAAAACCTGGTTATCATCTTCTAACAAAACTCGAGGACTTTGCATAGCCAAAGCGCGGAGAAGCACTTACAGGCAACACCTTCTCTATTTCCTTACTCCTTTGCTATTGTTGTGTTTATATTAATTGAAACAACTTTCACTGTGTTTGGACGAGAAAATTACAAATTCTTAAGAAACTTTAAAATGTTGGAATCTACAACTCCATCAATTAAAATGTCATTAATTACAATTTCCATTGTTTGGTTGTATTTTTTTTGAATTTGGAATGTGTAATAAATTAAGAAAGTTCAAAACAAATTCAAATATTAAAAATAAAAAAAACCTAGTTGTGGAATCTAATAAAGTGATAGGAAGAAACTTTTGCAAGGAAATTCGAAATGACACATTTTTTTATGGAAATTGAAGTGACGCATTCGGACAATCAATTCCTTCAAATTTTTTTTTTCAACAAAGAAATTCGTAATCTCTAAGTTTAGAATGCGAAACGAGATAATTCATATTTAGAAATCATAAATTCCTCATTTTGATTTTAATTTCACCATTTTTTTCCTTCATCGAAACACACCGTTAAAGAATAAAGTAATAGTAGTATGAACTTTAGGTCCACATCGAAGATCATTGAAGTTCAAAAACAAGTTTATTAATTTGTTTTTTTTTTCAGAAACAAGATTTTTTTTTTTAATATTTTAATTTATTTTAAACTTTCTTAATTTATTACCCATTCCAAATTCAAAATGGATACAATCAAACAATGGAAATTGCAGTTAATGAAATTTTAATTGATGGAGTTGTATCTCATCCAAACACAACTAAAAAATAAAGTAGTAAAAAACCCTAAGAGTCCCTTCTCGTGTGAGTTAGGGTTAAGTCTCAAGCTAGGGTTTTGAGAACGGCGAGTACCACCCTGTAGCTGCGCCGCCCGTGTCTCCTCGTGCATGCGGAGGCTCGTCTATCTGTTGGTGTGGCTGTGGTCGGCTGTCGAGTACCTACTGATCGGGATGGAGGATGTTGTGGGGGAGTTTTCACGGCGGCTGGCCATTCATGATGAGGAAGATTTTGAAGTTATTACGGTGGAGGATCCTACAATGCTTATGGCTCGGAGATTTTGGCTTGTTGGTATGGTCCTCTCTAACCGGAGTGTGAACAAGGAGTCTTTTAGAAGTATTCTCAAGAAGATCTGGAGGACGAAGGAGGATTTCTCCATTCTTGCTTGGGAAGGTTCGGACAGATTCGTCTTCTCGTTTAAGACAGAGGGTGATAGGCAAAGGGTTCTTAACCGCAGTCCTTGGTCTTTTGACAATGCGTTGTTGGCTTTAGCCCCATCGGATGGCCTCATGAACCCAGGTGAAGTCTCTTTACTGGTACAGAATTTTTGGATTAGGGCTACAGGCCTTCCCCCAGCTTTTCTTACGGAGGAGACAGGTCAGAAGATTGGCAGGAGCATTGGGGACTATGTGAGTACTGATCGGGGATCTGTAAGTGATGGTACGGGTAGTTTTCTACGTATTAGAGTGGGTCTGAAGACATGCGTACCCCTGAGGAAAGGAATTCGGCTGCAACTTGGCCCGAGGGATGGGTCGTTATGTACGGTGAAATTCGAGTACGAGCATCTTCGTCACTTTTGCCTCTACTGTGGATTACTAGATCATGTTGGGGCTACCTGTGCGGCTCGATTAGAAGGACGACTTACGGAGATGAAGTTTGGACGTTGGAGGACGTTATCTAAGGATGTGTTTTCCATTGATCCTCATGGCCAACTACAAGGTCGTTCTTTTGGCCTAAATGTTGGAAAGAAGACGTGGTCTATGAAAGCTCCTGATATCCCGGTTTGCGGAGTGGTACGTGATCGGGAGGAAGGGGAGGATGGGGAATTACTGGTAGAAAGAAGTGAAGGAGGCCTGAATGGGATTGAACAGATGGGTGTGTCTAAAAGAAGGAAGCTAACATGGGTTGGTTTTGTCCCGCAGCACAGTGTGGTTGATGAGGTGATTATGAGTGATGCCCCACAAGTCTTAATGAATCCGGAAATTGGGTGTGTTAATTCATCGAGCTTATTTGAAGTCCCGGTTCTGGAAGATGTAGCTCCAGGACAAAAGAGAGTATCTAATTCTCTTAATAAAGTGGGTACTAAAGTAGGCGACAAGGGTAAAGCTGTGGCTCCACTTACTCAGGTAGGGAGGAAGACAGGAAGTGGAAAAGGCAAAAAAGGGGCTGGCAATGTGGAGTTTGACCAGAAACAGAAGCAAATTTCTTCCTCAAAGCGTGGGAAAGCAAAAGGGTTTGTTCTGTCTTGCTCACCAAGTAAACGACTGCTGCTTGCTTCGCCCAAGAAAGGCTCCAAGAATGGTACGGTGAAGGGAAATTCTAGTTCTACTGAGATGGGAACTGAAGTGGTGGGACCCGAGGAGCGGGCCCACCACAAACAATGATTATCCTCAGCTGGAATGTGCGCGGGCTTGGGAACCCGTCCACATTCAATGCCCTCAAGAAACTACTGAGGGTTCAAGATCCCGACTTAGTTTTCCTAATGGAGACTAAGAAGAAGGAAGATGCAATGGCGAGATTATGCAGTTCTCTAGGCTATAATAATTATAAGATTGTTGACAGAACAAGAGAAAAGGGAGGCGGGCTAGCTCTGTTATGGAAGGATGGTTTAACTGTAGAGGTTGTGGATTCGAGTCCCGGTTTCATAGATGGTATTGTGTTATGTAATGGGAAGAGGCTGCGAGTGACTGGTTTCTATGGTCATCCGACAACGGGAGAGAGGCATCACTCTTGGGAGGTTATACGGCGACTGGCTCACTCTCTGACAACGGATGATTGGATCATTTTTGGTGATTTTAATGAAATTCTGAGGGATGAAGAAAAAAGTGTTGGGCGGCTCCGTCCCATGTGTCAGATGGAGAGGTTTGGAGAGGTAGTAAATGAATGTGGCTTTAAGGAAGTGGAGTTTACAGGGCCTACTTTTACTTGGAGTAATGGTACGATTGCAGAAAGATTAGACCGGGGTTTTTTGAATCCTACTGCGACGATTTCTTATCCTAATGCTCATGTTTTTCATTTGGAGGTCGGAGCGAGTGACCATCTACCTTTGCTATTTGATTTATTAGGAGTGGGGTTACCAAAAAGACAGCGTTCTAAACGACGGTTTTTTTTTCGAAAGTTTTTGGGTGAAAGAAGAACAGTGTGGCGCTATAGTGCAGGAGACTTGGGAGATGAAGGCATCAGATTCTCTCTATTCTAAACTACAGTTTTGTGCTGAGAGACTGCAAGAATGGAATTCGAAGGTGGTCGGTCATATCCCCAGAAAGATTGCAGCACTGAAAACGTTGTTGCAAAACTTTCCAATTGATGCATGCTCTGAAGCTGATAGAAGACAGCGTAAAGTGATTAAACATGAGATAGAAAAATATGCTGAATATGAGGAGTCTCTTTGGAAACAAAAATCCCGAATTCAATGGTTACAAGAAGGGGATCAGAACACCAAATATTTCCATGCGGTGGCTAAGGGACGTGGTCAACAAAATAAAATACAAGGTGTTTGTGATGAAACTGGGGCCTGGTGTGAGGATATGGAAGCTATTCAAAATGCTTTTGTGACCTACTTCTCTAACCTGTACATATCGGAGGGATGCAATAACTTGGAGTTAGTTCTCGATACGATCCCAAGAAGAGTTACAGAGGAAGTAAATAGTAAGCTGCTTGGAAGGTTTGAAAGATGGGAAGTAGAGTTGGCTTTGAAACATATGGGGGCGACAAAATCGCCTGGTTTGGATGGGATGTCAGCTCTGTTTTTCAAATCCTTTTGGCCTGTGGTAGGGGATGCAGTCTGTGAGTTTTGTTTGGGTGTTCTGAATGACGGAAAGGAGTTAGAAGAGTTTAATCATACTCTTATCTCTCTGATTCCAAAAATCTCAAACCCAAAGAGTGTGACAGAGTTTCGTCCCATAAGTCTCTGCTCCACAGTTTATAAATTCATCTCAAAAACTTTAGCTAACAGGTTGAAGAAGCATCTGCCAGATATTATTTCCAGCACTCAAAGCGCTTTTGTTCCAGGTCGGAATATTCAAGATAACGTTATTGCAGCATTTGAAACTGTTCACAGCATCCGTATTAAGAAGACCACTCAGGAGCCAAAGATGGTGCTGAAATTAGACATTAGCAAAGCGTATGATAGGGTGGAGTGGCTTTTCCTTGAAGAAGTGATGAAGAAGTTAGGGTTTGCCAACAGGTGGGTTTCTCTAGTTATGAAATGTGTTCAGTCAGTTTCTTTCTCAATTCTTTGGAAAGGTCAACCGGTTGGACACTTTACACCAACTAGAGGCATTCGTCAGGGCGGTCCTTTGTCCCCGTATCTTTTTCTCCTCGTATCTGAAGGTTTGTCAGGTCTGTTACATCGTGCAGATGAAGTGGGAATGATTCATGGGGTTAAAGTTGCCCCTTCTGCACCATCTATTTCTCACCTCCTATTCGCAGATGATAGTTTGCTCTTTGTGAATGCTAACATCCAGGATTGTATCTCCCTGAAGCAATGCTTGTTATTGTATGAGAGTGCAGCTGGACAGAGGATTAACTTTCAAAAATCGGCGTTGTCTTTTGGTCCTAATGTCCCTGAAAATTTGCAAGTGGAGTTACAAGAGTTTCTAAATGTTCCGGTGGTGGATTTCCATGAAAAATATCTGGGGCTCCCAACATCAATTGGTAGAAATAAAACAGATGTTTTTCGGAAGCTGAACGAAAGACTGGATAGGCAGTTGCAAGGTTGGCAAGGGAAGTTCCTCTCAAAAGCGGGTAAGCTTGTTTTAATTAAAGCAGTGGCTCAAGCTATTCCCACTTATTCCATGCTCGTGTTCCAATTGCCAATTGGGGTGTGTAAGAAATTCCAGTCTAAGGTGAGCAAATTCTGGTGGGGCAAGAGCGGTGGGGTGAGAGGTATTCACTGGAGCAGTTGGGAGCGTTTATGTACAAGTAAGGAGGCAGGAGGTTTAGGTGTCCGAGACCTCAGGGCCTTTAATCAGTCGATGCTTGCAAAAACAGTATGGCGTATCTTCTGGGGTAGATCTTCTTTGGTAAGTGAGTTTTTGCAGGCAAAATATTTTCCGCAGACTTGTTTCCTACATGCATGCTTCTTTGGGGACTACTCCCTCAGCAGTGTGGAGAGGGCTATTGTGGGGTAAGCAGGTGCTTGATCAGGGGACTAGATGGCGCATTGGTAATGGAAGGAGGGTTCGCATAAAGGGAGATCGATGGCTACCAACCCCATCAAGTTTTAAAGTTATCTCTTCTTTGCCTATACCAGATGCTTGGACTGTGGAACACCTTTTGACGGAATCGGGAGCATGGAACGTCCCTCTAATTCAATCACTCTTTCTTGCACATGAAGCTGAGACAATACTGGCAATGCCTTTGGGTTTGAGATCGATCCCAGATAAACTCGTTTGGCATTTCACTAAGAATGGTAACTTTACAGTTAAAACTGGTTACTGGGTAGCTCGTGCATTGCAGGAAAAGAAGAATGGGAGCATTGCCGGGTGTAGTACCTCTAGGGTTCCAGAGGTGTGGAAGAAGGTTTGGAAGCTTCATGTTCCAAGCAAGATCAACTTATTACTTTGGAGGGCTTTTCACAATTTCCTCCCGTGTGGTCAAAACTTACAGCAAAGGAGAATAACTATGGATGGAACGTGTTGGCAATGCGGGGCTGCTTGTGAGTCTACTCTTCATGTTTTTTGGGAATGCCCTGCAGCGAGAAATGTTTGGAAGCTGACCTTTTTAAGTGAAGTTTGTAAAACATGGAAGGAACCTTCTGTCATGGATTTATTCTCACATGTTTCGAGTATAGCTGTCGGTAATGATTTGGCTCTCTTTGGCTTTATAATCTGGTGGTTGTGGCGGAATAGGAATTTGCAGCGACATGGGGAGAAGACTATGCATTCTGAGGGTCTTGTTCAAGCTGCAACGGAGTGGCAGCTGCAATTTTGTTCTGCTATTGCACAGACGCCACCAACAAGATTGCATGAAGGGTCAACGTATCAGGAGGTTGTGAACTGGAACACGCCAGCACGAGGCTTTTTAAAGATGAATTTTGATGGGGCTACAGATGTAAAAAATGGAGTAAGTGGAATTGGGGCTGTCTTTCGGGATCATGAGGGTACGCTAAAAGGTGCTGTGGCTGCTCCATTGGTAGGTAATATATCTCCCAGAGCGGTGGAGTCATTAGCATTATTGCATGGTCTTCGATATGCCTTACATGTTGGTTTTACTAAATTAGAGGTGGAAGGGGATGCTCTGACAGTATTGAATACGTTGCATGACAAACATGACGACCTGAGTTCGGAGGGACATATTCTCGATGAAGTTAAACAGTTATTTCAGTTTTTTAGTTTTTGTAGTTGGCATTTTGTGAGACGTGATTGCAATAAAGTTGCACATCGTCTTGCAAAGGAAGCATTGCAGTTGAGTCACCCTTTTGTGTGTTTGGAGTCGGGGCCGATTTGGCTCCACCAGTGTGTCAGTATAGACTTCGAGTGTGAAGTCTGAAGTGGACAGAGTACTTCTGTCTATGAAGCTCTTGATCCATCCTCATTGTAATCTTCGTTTATTTAATGAAGTTATTCATTTGATCAAAAAATAAAATAAAAAATAAAGTAGTAATATGCATTTTCTATCCACACCCAAGATCATTGAAGTCTAGCATGCCTCTGCCTCCTTCATAACCAAATGGATAATAGAAAGACTGGTAGTTTATGAAATAACAACGATTGTCATTGATCTCAATAACTAAGATCTTTAACAACTGACTTTTAATGACCCTGCCAAAATAAGTGATTTCCGAAAGAAATATATTGAATTCACAGGTTTTAACATGTAGAAATTTTTAGAATGTGAGTTTAAGATTCATCTCTTGGAGAGGAAAACCTAACCCTAAATTTTAAGGTATGAGAGAAATCTAAAAATAAATAAATTGCTTTAGGAAATCAAAAATTGGGAGAGAATGAGTTGTACTTTTATTGATAATAAGGGCCTCTTTATATAAAGGAACACAAGCAAAGAATCTGCGTTTTACAAGGAAACCGAATCGTACAATGATTGAAATATCTCTGTAGATATCGATAAGACTAACACTATTACAACACAAGTAATCAGAGTTTAGGCCATAACACAAACTAGATGTCCTCGCCCAAACGTGGTGCTCCTCTCGTTGTCTCATGAAAAACCTTACCAAGTAACAAAAACCCAGTGGGACAAAAATAACCTTAGTCGAAGGAGAAAAAGAGTACAACACACCCTTCACATTTTGAGAACATACATGTAGACATATCCCCCTGATGTCTGCATCTCCCCACGATGACTACGATCATAGGAGTTCAGATAACTTCTACAAACCGATGCTACCAACAGTTTTCTCGAAAGTGGATTTAGGCAATGACTTAGTGAACAAGTCTGCCACATTGTTCTCAGAATGAACCTGGTTCACTTTGATCTTGAGGAGAGTCTGTTGTTGCTGATTATGCTTGGTGTACGTTGTCCCCTTTGATGTAGCCTTGCTTCATTTGTTCAATGCAAGTAGCATTATCCTCATAAATTCTCATAGCTAGGCTCATCTGTGGTAGACTTCAAACAATAATTGCTTCGAACATGCGTAATTATGGATCTAACCATATACATTCGCGAACAGCTTCGTGAAGAGCAATAATCTCTGCATGGTTTGAAGATGTAGCGACTAGGGTATGTTTTGTAGACCTCCAAGATATTGAGGTCTTTCCCATGGTGAACACATAACTAGTTTGAAAACGACCTTTGTGTGGGTTAGAGAGATACCCAGCATCAACAAAACCTTCCAAAACGCTAATGTCATTTTGAGATGGGGATAGGCAACGCAGGCTGGTGTTGGCGGTGTTCCTAGTGTGTGATCGGTCCGAATTCATCATCTCTCTATAGGGATAGAATAAGCCCATATCAATCGTACCACTCAAGTATCGAAAGATATCCTTTACACCAGTCTAATGGTATCGTGTTGGCGCATAACTATATCTAGCTAACAAGTTCGTTGCAAATGAGATGTCCGGTCTTGTGCATCGAGCTAAGTACAATAATGCGCCTATTGCACTCAAGTAGGACACTTCTTGCTCTAGCACATCTGCTCATCATCTTTCGGACTAAGAGGATCTTTTTTTAAGATCAAGTCTACGGATGACCATGGGAGTGCTTCAAGGCTTGACATTGTCAAAACGCCTAAACATCCAACACGGTGCTCAAGTTCGATCCAAACTGAGGAAAACCGTGTTCTCCCAAGATCCTTCATCTCAAACTCGAATTTTAAGTGTTCAGCGGTTTCCCTTAACTCTTTAAGGGCTTTTAATGAAGATCATGTCATCAACATGAACCGCGATAGAATCCGAAAATTATCATGGAAACGCGTGGGCATAGTTCGTCATTAACATATCCCTTCCCAATCAAGTAGTCATTTTAGTGAGCATTTCAACCTTATTGCAAACACGCTACGTGGTCTAGTGCCACTTGACTAGGGCAAATGAAGTCTACCAAGAACCTTCACATATATTCTATATCTAGATCCCCATAAAGATACTTAGTGACTACATTCGTAAACTACATGTTCAATTACTCGAAAACTACCAAACTAACAAGGTAGTGGAGATCTCTGATGCCAAATTGCTTCTAACTTGATCTTGCTGAGCCACTAAATCACCAAATTTGCACAAAGGCTTCACAACATTATAACTCTTCGGCGGTGTCAGCAAATAATTGTCCAAGGTGGCCTTGGTACTAGGCGAAGTTTCTACAGTTTTTAGTCTTTTCAAGTTTTCATTTCTCCTAGACTTCAAAGCAGGTGACACAGGCTTTCGTTTATTCAAACCTAAAAACTGTAATTGCACACAAAGTGAAAGAAACCTACTGAATACAAACTGTTTCCTCTAAACAATAAAGGAATTGATCTATAGGGCTATTCGTGTTTTAACCTAGTTGAAGAAAGCCTGTTCACTGAGAAACGCCCAATTCGAACAAAACTAATATGGAATTCTTCTAATAATTGCATGAAGAAAACAAAACACGATCGAATTTTTGAATGTGATGTGACTCTTGTGAATCTCTAGGGTTTTGTAATACGAGTTGGATCGGGAGCCCAAACCTGATTGATGTGCAACGAAGGAGCGAACCAGACTCCATGGTGGAAAGCGCGGAGTCCCAATGCGATCGACGAAAGCTAGAAATCGATGGGTTTAAGCTTACCCATACATATAGAAGTTGGGGTATTTACCGATCTGGGGTCTTCTTCATCATGGAGTAAGAAAGAGATTTTTGTTAATTTTCTCCAATTGCCAAGTGATAGACTCACTGAGAGAGGAGTCAGTAGCGAAGGGTCGGGCAAGTTATAACTTGAAGTCCTTTCATTTAGATTTTCAATGCAACGATTATGAAAGTAAATACAACAACTTTATCACTTTTTGGATTTCGATAGATTAAATATAAGGATTTCTTATATTCTTTGCACATGCAAAGAGCCAAACGCAAGGACTTGCAATATTCTGTAGTTACCACCATCAAATGCAAGGAATTTTAACTCCTTGTATTACAACCCGTTGCATATAAAGATAAAAGGAAAACACATTACCATTTGTCTTTGAAAGAAGCAGAGCCAAATGAGATTAGATGACTGGAGAAATTCATGTTATAGCAGCAACGTTCCATTTGAGCCCAAATTAGTGAAAGTGAAAGCAAAAGCAAAGCTTTTGGTTATCTTCTTTCCTAAGCTTTTAGTGTATGCACTCAATGTGCCTTATCTACTCTAGGTTGGCAGCGAGTTTTTGGCCTCGTCAAATGGTTGTTACCGCCTAGTGGGAGGATGAAGCTAAGTGTCGTCGGATTTATCATCTGGCGGCAACATAGTAGGGAAGCTGTGCTAAAGCAGGTATTTATGCTAGGTTGTACGCGGGGTACATGTAGTGTTATCTTTCCGCTATGTCACTGCTATGTTAAAGCAAATGGAGTAGCTATTGCACTCTTTGCTAGTTGGTGCTTGTTAGAATACAAGTCTCCTGTAGAGATTTCTGATATTATTTCGGAAAATTTTCTAGATGCTTATGGTAATCAGGGGTTTAGGCTCAATGTCCCCCCTTGTATTCGACAGTTTCATTAATCAAGGCTTGAGGGCAGCTCCACCAGCCCTTCATTCAAAAAAAAAAAAAAAAACTTACAGATACAAAAGAAAAGATTGTCACACTCCAAACCCTGTGTCGGTGGATTTTAAGCACCTAACACTGAATCCGAGGTATGAGTGTTACAAAGAAGAATGTTCCTTCTAGGCTCTTCATTCTAGGCTTGTCTAATCCCTTTCCAGCTCGACAAACTCTTAGACTTCTCTACAAAAGATATCAGAGATGGGTGGGTGAGCAAAATCATGCTATATAGTATGCCAATGAAGCTATGTAGTTTTACTTGTATCATCAAATGATATACAATATCCCAAATACCATCGCATCACATTATCCCTTCTTATTGGTTATCCTTCAATTTAGTGACCCCCATGGGCACTTATTTGCAATTTCCGCCTTATACCTCCATGTGACGCATCCTTAACTTAGCATAACCAATCAAGAAGTTCTTATGCTCCATGAATAATCTCAGTCATCAATTTCGTATGATATTATATACATATATAAATCCCATCTCAAAAATAAAATGTTAATTCACTTCAAAAAGAGACAAGAATTTTAGAAATAGATATGAAATTTGTAACACATTACATAAGCCACTAACCTCAACAATACAAATCGCCTCCTAGAATACCGATCATAAACCGAGCCTCTTAATACAAGATTTTTAGAAATAACTGTTTGATCTAATCAAACCTCATGATGAATTTGTAGTTTTTCACGGATTCAAAATCAGAGCACGAATTAAAATTTATGATATGCCGAAGTTTTAGAGAGAGAAACTATTTTGAAAAAAAAGGTACGGTAGAATAAAATGGGCTAAATCCTATATTTAGGGAAACCATGTGTCACCCATCCATGACATTTTAGACACATGGTTGACAAGGTCAACAAATGAACAACGCACCTATAACCTTGTGCAACTTATCACTCAAAGACAAAACCTCCAATTAACCACTTAACATGTGTCTGGTGACTATCCAAAGTAGCTGATGTCATCATCCACATACTGATCCTTCTTTACACGCACAACACACGTTTTCACACTATCCCAATCACAAAGTGCCGCGTCTGCATTTAATTTCCTCTAATTAAACTTCAAAAGTTCTAGAAAAATAGTACGGAAATCCAAAAGAATCACCGAAAAATACTGTGAACTCGTGGTGACTTCTACTTTCATTTTCCAACCTCGAAAATAAAATTTGAGTAAATTCAAAATTTGAGATCTCACAAAGATAGACTGAGACCTCAATGGGATAAAAGTCACTAGTCTGATTTGCGTACGCGTCATTCAGCTAAACTTCTACAGTTTTGCATCTTTTTCTTTTGCTGGACGTTTTTTTTTGTTTTTTTTTAAATATCTTAATCTTTCTTTTTAACATATATATATATATATATATATATATATATATATATATATATGAGGTATTCCTCAAACTGTGGCCCAAGGCAATCACCTTGGTTGCCTTGGTCGTGGGCTGGCCCTGACTGCACTTTATTAGAAGTCTTTTGGTATAAGCTACATCTTGCATGCGTACCATAGTTGCGTGGTTAAGTGAGTTACTGGCTTTGGGATGTGATAGCTTTTATAGGTGTAATTGTTTTGCATATTCAATTTCAAGAAGTGTGCATCATTTCTCTTGTAATGGAAAGAGTCAAACAGATGTAGTACATCAATATATTGGCTTTCCTTACTTCAGATGAGAACTATAATTTGATTTTTCTTACCTCTGGAGACTAGAAGTATAATGATCGGGGTTTGTACAATGAAGAATATAGTTGCAAAGTAATGGTCATGAACATGGGCAGTTGCGCGCCATTGTAGCAGTTTTAAGGATAATCCAAGCTTCAGCCTTGAGAACGCAGATTCTAACATGTTCCTATATATTGGCCTTTTTCTTTTCTCATTATTGTTTTGGCAAATTTTCAAAGGAAAATGAATGCAGCCAGACACCTATTAGTTGACTCCGTAACACAAAATGATTCAGCAAGAGTATGATGAGCATAAGAACACTGTCGTATCTAATTAACCAAACCAAAAAACAAAGCAAGAATAATTTGTCGTCTTATGTACGCAGCAAGTTTGACTTCTGCATTCGTATCCATTAATTGGCATATATATTAGCCGTCAGTGAGGTCACGATAGATGATACTTGTTTACCATCACTGTCAATACGGTAGTTTCGTTTTCATTTTCCAACACCACCAACGGTGAAGATCGATCACCCATGCATGTGCGTAAACGAATAAAGTAATTGTGAACCATTGACCTCAGAGAAAAAACTCTAATTGTCAAACTATTATGATGCATGCATGTAATTAAGAAAAACATGGGACGACTCATCCGTACTTGGCGTACTTGTCCTTGATTATTACTTCGTCATCAGATAAAGTTGGAAGATCCCATCCGTACCTTACGACGTACCAAAATCAACTCAGATCCTTTTTTTCTTTTTTCTTTTTCTTTTTTCTTTTTGTGAGAATGCAAAATCAACTCAGTTATAAATATATGCAGTGACAAACCAATTGATACAGCTTATACTAAACTTTAGAGAGAGAGAGAGAGAGAGAGAGATGGCCGACCAGAGGAAAGGTAGCCTTGAAGATACACCAACATGGGCTGTATCAGTATTTGCTTTGTTTATCTTCGTGCTATCCTTTATAATCGATGATGGTCTTCATCGTCTAACGAAGGTATGTGTATTATATATGCAAGTCTATATGTATATATGTGTGTGTGAAGGTTTAGTATATATGGTGGTTATTGACATGCTCTGTTATTGGTTTTCATCAACAGTTTCTTAAAGGAAGGAGAAGAAAATCCCTGAATAGGGCTTTGAAGAAGTTCAAAACAGGTAATCACAAGTCTGCTGCCAATTTTCCAGGCCTCATTCTTTATTCCACAATTTTTTTTCAATGATTTGTTTCTTTGGTAATCTCTCTACTCTGAACTCTTAACTAAGAAGTAAGAAGTCTTCATCCTGCAAATGCCTGGCCTGATTCTTTATAAACGTTGACGGTTCCTCTCTTCCAAAAAAAAAATATATATATATATATATATATATATATATATATATATATATATATATTTGACAAACAGACACAGAGTCTTGCTTGTTGTAAACAGAAAAAATGTTTTTATCAATTGTTGTCAAAGTAATGTGTAGTCATTGTAGTAATCATTATATTGTTGTCAACGACAACAATTTATTATAAATAGGAAAAAAGTTACCACTTTTACATCAATTGTTGTGATTGTGGTAAAATGTGTAGTCATTGTAGTAATCATTTCATTAATGATAAAAACATAAAGATTTACCACTATGACAACAAATTTGTTGTCGTCATACTTATTAAATTGTCTATAAATTAGTACATTAGTTTAGGTGGAGTAATTACTACAAATAGAACAAAAGTTACCTCTTTTACATCAAATGTTGTGGGTTGTGATAAAATGTGTAGTCATTGTAGTAATAATTTCACTAATGATAAAAATATAAAGATTCATACATGTTCTATTTTATATAATATTTACCACTTTGAGGACTCATGTAACCACTTTGAGGACACATGTGGTAATTAGAAAAAAATCCGCATTAAAGTAAATAAGGTCTTCGTTAGAGAAAAGTAGGTTCTCATTTGAGTAATTAAGTCCTAAAAGTGGTAATTGTAATAGGTTCTCATTAGAGTAAAGTAGATTCTCATTTGAGTAAATTAAGTCCTAAAGTAGGTTCTCATTTGACTACATAATATTTATTTTTACATTAATTGTTGTCGTTGTCGTAAAATGCATGTAAAAAGAATTTTATTTGGGTAAGGAAACTATTAATGATATAATTAATTGGTAATAAAGATTACTTAACTAATACTAATTTAATTACTAGGTGAGAAGGTTTTTGTTTTTAATAAGGAAAAAATGTAATTTTCAATTGTGTAATTGTCCATTAATAACAAGCATTAATTCACTAATAATAAAATTAATTAGTAATATAGACTATTAAACTAAAAGTAATTCGGTGAACCTAGGATAGAAGGTTCTTTTAATTTTTTTTTAAAAAGGAAAAATCATAATTGTCAATTGTCAATTGATAATCAAACATTAATTGGCTTTATTGTTTTCACTATCCAAGGGTTAAACAAGTTACCAATTTGTTAAACATTTTGAACCATTGGATATATTACTAATCCAATGGTCCAAAATATTTAACAAAATGAGGGTATGGCAAACACCAAGGTACCCAAGAATTTCCCCACTACTTACAGAATTCAGAACTTGGACTGATAAAGCTATTGTTTAATCCTTCAAACTTTGCTGCAATTTATGCAAAATTGAATCGCAACTCTACAAGTTTGCTTCAGAACCAGTCGATATATACATCTAAACATTTTCCCCGTAGTTCGGAACCCCGATAGGTACAGACAGAGACAGTTGTGTGGCCGCTATAAATAAAAAACCAGAGAATGAATTTAATATGTTAAACAAATTTTTATAACATGAATACCGATAGGTACAGACAGAGACAGTTGCGTGGCCACTATAAATAAATAAAACCAGAGAATGAATTTAATATGTTAAACAAATTTTTATAACACGAATACGATTGGTGATTCGTTTTTTCTTTGATGTATGTTTATTCTAACAGAAATGATGCAACTGGGTTTCGTATCACTGCTTCTTACTCTGTCGGAAGTACCAATATCGAATATCTGTGTCTCTCAAGTTGTGGCAAACTCTTTTCTTCCCTGTGAATATCCCCTGGATTCAACTACTGTCTCATCAGCCGCACAACTTCCAGCTTCAAATACCAACTTCTCTAAGGAAGTCACCACTCAAACTTACTGCGAGGCAAAGGTACAACAAATGTAATTTCATAATTATTTACATTTTTTGTTGGATTATAATATTAATCACATGGTTTAAAATACCAAATATAATTATGTGCGACCTTGTGTGATGCATCACATAATACAATAAGAAAAATTGGCTTCAAAAATATCTAACAATAAAATTAAGGAAAATTCTAATATATATTGACGTATGCCATATAACTTTTTTGAAGGAAATAAATATGATTCATCGACCAAACTTAGTCAGAGCTAAAAGAGTACATACTGAAACCTACATCATCGTTTAGCAAACTGTAACATATATATGCATGTCAGTAAGGCCTGCATGACAAAAAAAATCCTAACAAAGAGTGTAATTATATTTTAAGAAATAAATTAACAAAATAATAATATCAGTAGAAACACTCCTACAACATCATCCGTTACTTTAGGTAGACTTAGCCAAGACATACATTTGTGGCACAATAACACTGCAAAGCTCCAAAGTAGATCCACTAATGAAGACAAAACTAACCAGACAATTGCAGCAGCATTAATATTGCCACCACTTCCCAAAAACTGGTAGAGATGGTGACATGCTGCCTAATGCACACATTTGTGTTACAAACATCACTTTGACTTTCAATACTTTCCTTAATGCTACCTAATCCACATAATAAATATTTAGTTGTATATTTAGCATTTGAGTTTACATGTATTTTTAATAAATTTTCATTTTAACATTTTTTTTCTGTTCTTTTCAATATGGCATTCAGGGGTTGGTTTCTCTAGTGTCAAGGGAAGGAATCCTGCAGCTAAACATCTTTATAGCCGTCTTGGCAGTGTTTCATGTTCTCTACTGCATCTTAACTATGTTTCTTGGGATGGCCAAGGTATCAGAATTAAACTCCTTATACTAAATGCAATTATAGATATGATTTTACTATATCAATAGAGAACCGAAGCAACGTTCACACAGTCGCTAGTGACCAATAATTTCATGTTCATCTACTATTGAATTTGAACTGAAGGGTTGAGATCCAATGATAGTTGGTCACCTGATGATTGGGGAAACATCTTGGTAGAAAACCGATACTTAAGTATTCTGTTTCCAAATCGAAACAAAAACAATTCCTATATGATTATAAGATAACTATAACTTTTACTGATCGACTTGCATCTAAAAATTATTTGTGATATATACAGATGAGAAAATGGAATGAATGGGAGGATGAAACTCAGACACTAAATTATCAGATTCTTAATGGTAGGTCATGCTTCTATTTGTTCACTATAATCTTCAGTCACTTACTCACTTTTGATGCGAGATGTTGGATGCACATCTTTTTGCAAATGTGACTACTTGTGATTGTGAAGGATTAATTATTTCCAGTATCGAACTAAAATGGCACAAATATGGTACTTCACTATGAAACTGGTCTGCATCTTTGGCACCAATGTATGATAAACTTTTTTGAATTGTGTATAGATCCAAGGAGGTTCCAGCACACCCATCAAACTCCTTTTGGGAAACGACATCTAAAGATCTGGAGTAAACACCCTCTCCTGCTATGGCCTGTAAGTTAAAATTGCATATATTAAACTCACAGGAACTACTCCTATGAGTGAGATTTGGAGAACTAATTTGTTGTATTGAAGGGAGATACGAAATTGTACTTTAATTTGTTGTTAAATAATAAATATACATGAGCTTTATTGACTTGACTTCTATTAATTTTCACTCTTCATGATTTATGTTAGGTTTGTTTTGCTCGGCAGTTTGGTGGCTCAGTATCAAAAGTAGATTACATGACTCTGCGAAATGGTTTCATTGTGGTAAGCAAAATATGCAAATGTCGTTTACTCGTTGCAAATAGTACATTTTCGTCAACGTATTTCTGCATAAATTTTTATTAGTGATAGACTAGCTAGTTCGTTACATAAATAGATCAACTTCCTATAGTAATAGAGATATGGCGTTGTCTACTATTCTGGAAAGTAAGTCTAGCTACCACTACAAAAAGCTAGTCTGCTATTACCTAAAAACAATGTGTCAATACATTAGTATCAACTTCCATCCGCCATCCCGTTTACTTATAATTTGTAATATTTCAAATTAATTTAGAATCACACAAGCTAGCTCCAACAATCTATTATTCATTGATGTATCGGAAAATGTATTGAAATCTGTGCGTGTGTATGAGTGTGATCAAGTTCTGATCTCTCTTGTTTATTTGGTTCCCCAGGCCAACATCAAAGAAGGTAGCAGCTTCAATTTCCTGAACTTCCTTGCTAGAGCTTTCGATGACGATTTTGAGCAAGTGGTTGGAATCAAGTAAGCTATTGATGTTTAATTGATATTTACATGCAGGAGTTTATTGATGCACCCCACATTTGTAATAAGTAGAATTAATGATGATATTTATCACTCTCTTGTAGGTTTTGGATTTGGATCTTTTCAATTCTATTCATTTTTTTCAATGCTCATGGTAAGACGCTTACTTATCAGATATTTTATTTTTGTAATTCTCAGTAAATTTCTCAGAAAAAAAAAAGAAAAAGAAATATATGTAACGATCGAGTCACTATTTTTTTGCAGTGTTCTACAACTATTATTGGCTACCATTCATTCCCTTACTGGTACAGTCTAGTGCCCTACACAATTTTATCACGTTTATTTAAGATTACGTAAACCTTATTCTAGATTAATAACATCTGGTGTCATTTCTTTAATCAAGATTGTTCTACTCGTGGGAACAAAGCTGCAAGTCGTGATAACTAAAATGTGCGCGGAGAGTTGTAAGAAGAATCCTGTGATTCGCGGAAGCTTTAAGGTGGAGCTCAATAATGATTTATTCTGGTTTGGTCAACCCCATTGGCTTCTTCATCTCCTACAGTTTGTCCTAATCCAGGTAGCTATATATATAGATAACTGTGGGTTTTTTACACATGCATGGTTAAAAAAGTGTTTTGTTTCTAGTTATCAGAAATCTAATTCAGTTAAAATGGTTTGCAGAACTCGTTTCAGCTGGCTTTCTTGACCTGGAGTTGGGTAGGTATCAACTCATATAAGTTAATTGGCAAAATCAATCAAGTAATTTGAACCTACATCCTAAAGTTTGCTGATCGATCCCATGAATTGGCAACTATGTACAGATTGAGTATGGCCAAAGTTCATGCTTTAATCGAAGAACAAAAGATGTTATCATAAAGAGTACTATGGGAATTTTTGTGCAGTTGATTTGTGGTTATGTAACCCTCCCTCTTTATGCACTGGTTAACCAGGTAGTGACTTGTGCCTCCCCCTTCAGAAAGATAATAATAGCAATAGACATTTTTGTTTATGTTTTGTTTCTTAATCAAATGGTTCCTCATATATGTATAGATGGGGTCTGGCATGAGGAAAGCAGTATTTACCGAGCTCGTAGTTGATGGCCTAAAAAACTGGCACAAGAATGCAAGACACAGACTATCGAAGAATGGATCCACTACTTCAAGGAAATCATCAAATTCTGCACATTTTTATTCAACAGATGACTCCTCAATTCTAGACAATGAATGTAGCTACAAAACTCCTAATCCTACCATCGTGAGAAGCTCTTCTTCTACCTCCGAGATAATTGAAGAGCAGGTTCCACCCGGTTTAACTCCGAAGAATGGATCCAGTACTTCAAAATCATCAAATTATGCACAATTTTATTCAACTGATGACTCCTCAATTCCAGACAATGAATGTAGCTACAAAACTCCTCATCCCACCATCGTGAGAAGCTCTTCTTCTACCTCCGAAATAATTGAAGAGCACGTTCCACCCGGTTTAACTCCAAACCTGGATACTACAAGTTTACCAACTCAAGAAATCACCAGAGACGAAGAGAAACCCAACATCATCAACAAAATAATCTATGACGGTGAGATCTCATTTGGGAGTAGTTGGAAATTAAAGCTGGAGAGCATTAGCAAGAGAAGTGGAGAAATCACTTCAATAATTGAAGAAGAAGTTAACTTCGATCAGTGATAAGTAAAAACCGCTCAAGGCTTTACAGTATCACCGATAAGTAGAAATCACTTTAATAAGTAGCCTCTCTCTCATACCTACTTATGGCTTACACACCGTCAGATTCTGTGTGTATGCCCTACATATGCGTGTGTATATAGCAGAAATTCCGTAAGTAGTTTCGCAATTAGTTTAGAAGTTTATTGATTTTTTTTTTTAAATTAAGAGAATAAAATTGTCAAATATTATGGTGGAGATAGTTGCAACATATAACTCATATATATAAGTACGTCAGAAAAACCATTGTGGTTTGTTCTTTACCAAAATTTAAAATGTAAGAGACAAAAACGTGATCTCAACTAAAATGCTATCCCAAAATACATATCCTATGGGTACTATGTACATATAACTGTGGTGAATAAGCAAAATTAAGATCTTCAGCTTCCTCTTGATAGCCATGGCACATCAGAAAAGCTAGGGTTTGAAGAATAAGTGAAGAACTTGGGAGAAGACGAAAGAGAGAGAAACACACCAGATTTTCTATTTCACAAAACTTTCATTTCTTACAGAAATCAGAGACTGTTTCGCTATTTATACAATCCAAGTGAGCTAACTACACGTAACCAACTAATTACAAACTAATTCGCATGACTAACTAATTAGTAACAGATGAAGTAATTAGTTAGCTTAATAGCTGGAAGCAGCTGGCATAAGAGACGTGTCCCAACAACCTTTAGAAACTTCTAGAGTCAATTACCAACTAACACCCCTCCTCAAGCTCAGCTAGGGTTACTAGTCTGAGATTGACACAATGTGTTCGAAAGATTGGTGAAGGCAATCCTTTTGTCAAGATATCTGCAGTTTGTTCTGTGGTAGACACATATTCAAGACAGAGATCATTATGTTGCACACGTTCACGAACAAAATGAAAGTCATTGTCCAAGTGCTTGATCTTAGAATGAAACACAGGATTAGATGCCAAGGCCAAGGCGGACAGATTATCACACTAGCACGAGGAATCTTAACTTTCAAATCACACAACAAGTGTCTGAGCCGACTAATCTCAGCAGCAGTGTTAGCTAAACTCCTGTATTCAGACTCAGTGGAGCTGCGTGATACACTACCTTGCTTCTTGGACTGCCAAGATACTGGACACAAGCCAAGATAAACAACAAACCCAGTAGTAGAACGCCTTTGTATTATTTCACCAGCCCAATCAGCATCACAAAAGGCATTAACACACACAGCATTATTCAAGGCACCACTAGAACTATAGAACAACCCTTTATGCAAAGATCCCTGCAAATATCTCAAAATTCTTTTAACTGTAGCAAAATGAATATCTGTGGGGTTTGTCATGAACTGACAAACAGTATTGACTGCATATGCCATATCTGGTCGTGTGAATGTCAAATACTGTAAGGCACCTACAATGCTTCTATACATAGTAGGATCTTTGAGAGGAGTACCTTGATCTTTTGTCATTTGATAGTGAGGAAGACAAGGTGAGCTGCAGGCTTTGATGGTATCCATTCCTGTCTTTGCAAGCAAATCTTTAGCATATTTAGTTTGACTCAAGAATATGCCTTGTTGAACTTTGGTTACCTCCAGTCCAAGAAAATAGGATAAGGCACCGAGATCTTTCATGTCAAATACCATACTTAGCTCAGAGATAACCTCATGAATACCTGCAGTATCAGATCCTGTAATTACAATATCATCTACATACAATAGCAAGGCTATCATTCCTCCTGCAGTATGTCTAATAAAGAGACTTGGATCAGAATGAGAAAAAGTAAATCCCAGACTTGGTAGGAAACTAGTAAACTTCTCATTCCATGCTCTTGGAGCTTGCTTTAAACCATAGAGTGATTTTCTCAACAAGCATACATAATCAGGATGCATAGAGTCGACAAAACCTTGTGGTTGAGCCATATACACCTCTTCCTTTAAGTCTCCATGTAAGAAGGCATTTTTAACATCCAACTGTCTCAACTCCCAATTGTTCATGGCAGCAAGAGCCAATATAACTCTCACAGTGCTATGTCTCACAACAGGACTGAAGGTCTCATCATAATCTAGACCTTTGGTTTGACTAAAGCCTTGAGCTACCAACCTAGCTTTATATCTTGACACAGATCCATCTGGATTTTTCTTAACTTTATATATCCCTTTGCTGCCAACTACATTTCTGTTCTTTGGACATGGAACTAAAGACCAAGTACCTTGCTTATTTAAGGCTTCAATCTCCTCCAACATAGCTTGATCCCATTCAGATTTGCCAGAAGCTGCCTTGAAAGATCTAGGTTCCACAACATCACTAATGTCAGACACAGTAGTGAAACCACTAAAGAAAGGATATTCATCATATAGTTTCTATTGTGCAACAGCAGAAAAACAATAGAAGTCTTCAAACGTTTTCTGCTTAACAATTCCATTCTTAGCTCTAGTCATCATAGAGTGATCATTGTAATTCTGATTCACAATAAAGTCAAGCTCTTGAGGAAGATTTTCAGTAGTAATATTGCCACCAAATTGTAAGGCATTATTCTCATTTGCATTAAGACCACCAATTGAAGAATTATTCTGCTCAGCAATTCCTGCTTCAGGAATACCACTATTTTCATCACTACTCACCTCATTCTGCATATTAGCTTGATCACCATTAACTTGATCATCATTTGTGTCACCACTAATGTTCACCTCATTGCCAGTTTCATTATGCAGATCATTTTGATCATTTGAAGCACCATTAACCTCATCAAAGTAGTTCCCATCATTACTCATATCATCACTTGCATTACCTATTGCACCACCACTCGAATTACCTAAACTACTACTATCACCATTGTCCCCCTCCAACTCAGTAGGGACCTCACTGAGTGGACAAGGAGAATGAAGACCAGGCATCTGTGGGGGAAGAGTAGTAAAGGTGGCAGATGAGGGAAAGAAGGTGGTAGGATTAGGTGGGTGTGACACAGGGTGAGGAGAAGACAAGAAGGGAAAACTGGTTTCATCATGAATTACATGTCTAGACATCCAGAGTTTATTGTGAGGAACACTGTAACAGAAAACACCTTTGTATCCTAGTGCATATCCCAAGAACACACACTTGGTAGTTCTGGGATCTAACTTATCATGATTGTAGGGTCTAAGATATGGATAACATGATGAACCAAAAATTTTAAGCTGAGAGATATCTGGAACTTTATGGAACACAAGTTCATAGGGTGAAGTCATATTCAATGATTTACAAGGCATTCTGTTGATGAGATAACAAGAGTGAGCTACACTATGGAACCAAAAGTGTTTAGGAAGGCCTACAGTGGACAACAAGGAAATAGCTGTTTCCACAATGTGCCTATTCTTCCTTTCAGCAACACCATTTTGCTGAGGGGTATATGGACAGGTAATATGATGTAAGAACCCTTTTGAACTAAGAAAGTTATGAAAGGCTTTGCTATTGAACTCACCACCCCCATCAGTTTGAAGAATTTTAATAGGTGAATGAAACTGTGTGTGCACAAAGGCACAAAATTTGACAAATTGGGCAAGAACATCAGATTTATTGATAAGTGGAAAGATCCACACAAATTTTGTACAATCATCAATGAAGGTGACATAGTATTTGTATCCCTCTATGGATAAGCATGGGGCAGGTCCCCAGACATCAGAGTGCACTTTATGAAAAGGCACAAGACTTTTGGATACAGATTCAGTAAAAGGCAGTCGATGCATTTTGCCTTCTAAACAGTAGGTACAAACATTACTAGGGGCTGATCTAGGAAGTTTTATTTGGGAACAAGACATCATTTTGGACATTATAAGTGGAGAAGGATGTCCTAACCGTTGGTGCCAAACTGGATATGATGTGGAGGAGCTAACAAAGGCAGTGTGAGACAATTCAGGTATTGAAGCAACTGGTGGTGTCTTGAAGAGAAAGAGACCCTCTTCACTACTCTTTCCTTGGTAAAGGACTGTTTTGGATGCTTTGTCCTGCACAGCAATATCTTTTTCATCAAGTGTGATGAAGCAGTTGTTATCTCTACACAACTTTGTAAAAGACAATAGATTCATGGCTAGATTGGGAACATGTAACACTTTGTTCAGTCTTAAGATATGATCAGCAGGTTTAATATAGCTAGAACCAGTATGTGAAACACTCAAACCTGTACCATTACCAATGGTGATCTTGTTGTCAGAGGTATAGGGTTGAGCAATGGTGAGATTTCGAAGATCAGAAGTCATATGATGTGTAGCACCAGAATCTCCTATCCACACTTCATTATTAATGTGAGCATTTGATGGAGCAGATGGACCAGCTTGATTCATTGTATATCCAGATGTAGATGTTGAAGCACCAGTACTTGGATGAAAGCCACCTGGGAAACAAGAGCTAGATGCTCCAGTAGGCACAAGAGATTGTTGAAGGCTACCATTGTAACCTCCAGATGACTGTGCAGTCAAAGCAGCAAGAGAAGCAGGAGGCTCAGATCCTTGATAGGCAAAGTTGGTTCTATGAGTGCAATTCAATGCAACATGTCCCTTTAAACCACAGATTTGGCAAGTAGGAATAGACACAGATGGATGGTCAGCAGGTACATCAGTTCTGTAAAAACAGTTTACTGCAGTGTGACCCTTCTTGGAGCAGATTTGGCACTCAGGTGATGAACCATTGCTTGAGGGCCTGTTTTGAGGTAGTGTAGCTTGTTGACCCTTGTACTTAGGATTCTAATAGCAAGTGCTTGTAAGATGACCATGTTTTCCACAAATTTGGCACTTGTGAACACGAAAGCATGTGTCCACAGTGTGTCCCTTCTTCCCACACACTTGACATTCAGTACTACCACCACTTAGCTTTCCATCTCTTGCTTTACCATAGCCCTTATCACCCCATCCTCTAGTATCTCCATCACTCTCCCTATTCATTGACCCATCTCCTCGAGCCACCATAGCACTCATGTTAGAGTGAAGAGAAAAACTGCCTTCAATGCGCCTTTCTGCAGAAAGCAATTGAGACCTTAAGTCTCGAAGAGTGATAGGTGTTTCTCTACCCTCAACCACAGTTCTAACTGTTGAATACTCTTCTGGTAGTCCGTTCAAGATAACAATGATAACATCCTCCTCTGGAATAGCAACTCCAACAGATAAGAGTTGATCACGAGCATTTTTCACTCGCTGTAAGTACTTCTCAATAGATTTACCTCCTTTGCGAAGAGTTTGTAATTCAGTTTTGAGCTGCATGATACTCACTCTTGACACAGCAGAAAAACGTTCTTGAAGTGCCAGCCAGGCTTGCCGAGATGTTTTGCAACCAATAATCACATCCACAACATCTTCATCCAGTGTTGCCATAAGTAAACTCAAAAGAGCCATATCAGTTTGTTTCCAGGCTTTATATGCTGCAGTTTCTTCATTAGTAACCTGACCTTCTGTGGTAAGTGCATAGCGAGGTGGAGCCACCTCACTACCATCATAGTGTCCAAAGAGACCATTTCCAGCTAGAGTAGACTCAAACTGAAAGCTCCATTTTATAAAGTTTCGTTCCCCAAGTCGCATAGTGATCACACTCAACAAAGAGTGTACATCAGAGTGAGTAAGAGCAGGTGCCATGAGAGATAACTCTTCTACAGGAAGCAAGAAATGTAACAACTTCAACAAGTTCCTCAACTTAACTATGATCACACTTTACCTCCTTAGCTCCGGTAATCTACCTCAACTTGTACTAATTTTGCACTCAAATTACTCATCATCAACTCAATTTACTCAGATTTTTGCTCTATAAACAAATCAACTCCTCAATTTACTCAGATTTTGCTCTACGAATCAACTCATCAATTTTGCTGCTCGTTAACTCAAATTTTACTTAGCTGAACGCAGTGTTTCAAGATTTAAACACAATTTTCTTCATGTTTGTTCAAGAATTTAGCTCAGAGGACACAAATCATGCTATAGAAGAACAAAGACAAGTGCGATTCACCTTTAGAAGATCAGCGAGTACAAAAGGAGCTTCGAATCGAAACCTGAAGTGGAGCAACACCAAATCCAAGCCTTGAAGATGACCAAGGCTCCAAATCGCAGTCGAAATGTAGCGAGATCTGAAATCACAAATAGTGAGCACTTGCACAAAGATAATGGATGTGGAAATAGGAATCACAGGTCCTGGATCTATGGATGCTCTGATACCATGATAGCCATGGCACATCAGAAAAGCTAGGGTTTGAAGAATAAGTGAAGAACTTGGGAGAAGACGAAAGAGAGAGAAACACACCAGATTTTCTATTTCACAAAACTTTCATTTCTTACAGAAATCAGAGACTGTTTCGCTATTTATACAATCCAAGTGAGCTAACTACACGTAACCAACTAATTACAAACTAATTCGCATGACTAACTAATTAGTAACAGATGAAGTAATTAGTTAGCTTAATAGCTGGAAGCAGCTGGCATAAGAGACGTGTCCCAACAACCTTTAGAAACTTCTAGAGTCAATTACCAACTAACACCTCTATCACTACATTTTGCAACAAAACAGGTTCCACACCACATAAAGCAATAACCAGTAACCACTGACTGAACATCCATCTCCAATACTTCACTAATTGAACTCCAACATAATAAATAACAATGCTAAAACAGCTCTGCGGACCGGACTCTGCTTGAAAATTAGAATCAATGTTGTACCACCTCCGCGAAGTAGGCCGGCATATCATTGAAATTGAAGAACCATGCCATCAACATCCACGAAGCACTTTCAGTTCTTAATTATCACCAGACTAATAATGAAAATCCATATACAAAATCACCAATTGACCTTCTTCTGATTAATTAGTTTCTGATAAAAAAAAAATATCCACCAACGTAATACCAGGTTGTGAAAATTTCTTTTCGAGGGTTGTGAATAACTAGAACCTATCATAAACTGTAGAAAGCCCCGTTTTCCTTTAAAATACTTCCTCAGTACCTCATTGTATATGGATTCAAAGCTCTACATAGAAAGGGTACTGGAATATTTTCTACACCAACACACCCATGCCACAACATGATCCAGGTAAACCTCAAATGGAACTGAGGAGAGACCACTCTCTTCAATCACTGCGCAAAACGGTAAAACCACAAAATTTGTCGCAAAGGAAACAATCCAAATCCCTCTTTTCATCCAGCAACCAAATCTCGTCGAAGTCATCGAACAGACAAACACAAACCAACCATAGAACCCAGTTACTCGTGTAAAACCATATACATGCTCACAACATATGCACAACAATCACAAAAGGGATCAAGGCTTACCTTCAGCAATCACTGGCATGGATTCCATCTTATGCAGCTGCTAAACTTGATCACTGAATATGGTCTTCTGTTACTTACCAACTTGCTTCTCAATGGACAGAACTTATGCAATAGTCGTCGGTAGTAATCAGGGACCAATTCATCCATATATATATAGGTGACTTAACCCTCAAGGAGCTTCCCATTAAAGCATTCCTCATCGGATTAGGTTTCCTAGTTAGATTCTTAATGTATCACATCTTGTAGCCTTTCTTGTAGACTAAGCAATGGATTACTATCCTTAATGAATTGATACATTGCTTCATTAAGTTACTAGTATTGATTTACAGTTTGTATCCATGTTAAACTAGGTTTGACATTAAGCTAATCATCAATTACTTTATGATGATATGTGTTATGTCCATATTTGATCTAACAACTCGATCCTCTATAAACAGGCTCATCAATTACAATTGTAAGCTAAGCCATTCATTACACAATTCAATCCAAGAGGAGCATTTCTACTGTGTATCGTTTAGGATATGTTTGTCAATTCACAAATAATTAAAAAATAAAAAAATTAAACGCATGGATTTTGATGCCTCGCATGGGCCGTTTGGGCTCTGCGTAAGGGCTTTCGCAAGGGAAAAAAGTGACAAGAATTGTATGTTTAGGTAATTTTCTATATTTTTTAAAGAAAGTATTTCAAAAGTCTAATTCTACCATGTTTTTTTTCCTCCTATAAAATAGAAAGTATCTCCTTCTATACAAAATTTATTGACCTTTTATTAAGGGCCAGTAACAGTTTTATTAACATGAGCTTGAGAGCACGTTTACTTACTTGGAATGTGAATGAAAATGAAGAGAATGGTTCCGAGGTAAAAGTATTCATGCGTTTACTAGCACATAAATGAATCGGAATGATATTCCAGTAAAAATATTCTTGCGTTTACTAATACATTAAAGAATCGGAATGGGTGTAGGTCTCAACTCCTTGTCAGGAATCGATTCCTGAATACTCAGGAATTTGATTATGAAGGGGGGAGACGGGTTTAGGAATCAAAGCCTCCGGAATCCAGACCGATTCATTTCTTCTCTCATTCCATTTGTCTCTGATTCATGATTTTTTTCCATTCTAAGTAAGTAAACGTGCCATAAATCTATGCACCAAATTTTATTGACCCTCAACAAATTTTTTTATTAAATCTAGCCAATAATTTTTTTTTTGAAAGTTAGTAACAGACTCGCGAGATGCCGTTGAGCTCTTCTTTAAGGTCCCCAATCTCGGAGACGAGGAAGTGACACTCTTCCCTTTGCTTCTTCTTCTTCTTTCACAAATGGAATAATTGAAGTAAGATGCATCCCTCTAATAAGTTATAGAGTTTTTCTATTGGAACCTCCAAATTTACTCACTTGACCTCTATGCTTTTTACACCTCTTATCAAATTTTCAAATACTAAATTTACTCACTAAACCTCACTAAACTTCCTCAAATAACCTCACTCATATAATTTGCAAACAAATTATTATCTTTAAAATAAAAAATTTAGTCATTTCAATGATTTAATCACTCTATAAATCTGAACTAAATATACATTTCTTAATCAAACTTGAGTTTCAAAAATTAATGTCTAATCAATAAGAAAATACCATGAACTATTCTGTTTTTTTTCTTCTATTTTAGCTGTGCAACAAAAAAATGAAAAAATTATTTGTTTTTATTCTAAAAAAAAATCATTTGTTTTTTATTGTTTTTTTTTCTGTATTTTTGGTACCACATGATTAATTATTTAAATATTTTTAGTTTTTTTTTTTTTTTTTTGCAAATATAATGGATTGACTTAGATTTAGCCATTTAGGTCATAAATCATAAGAGCATTTATTTTGTTTTCCCTCACTAATATGCGTTCAACATATATATCATACATTTTTATGTCACATGATCTTAATCATATTTTTAATTCTTATTAAATATATATGAGTGAAATTGGAAAATGAAAATAGATAAGGAAAATACTAAGAAATACAATCTAATATTATTGAATTGGAAAGTCTACATAAAATAAATATAATATTTTTTGGTATAATTATTGTCCTTAATAGTCATTTTATAGTAGGTTATATATGTCATTTAATAATTCATAATAGAGAGTGAGGTCAAGTGAGCAAATTTGGAGGTCCCAATAGAAACTCTCTAAGTTATATCACATGAAACTTTATAGCATGACAGTAAAGCAATCAGCATAGCCTTCGAAAGTTGATCAATCAAAACTGTTGATTTTTTTTTTTCTGAGCTAAGCAATTCAATGTCCTCAATTAATTAACCCATTATCCAAACACTCTAAATCTGAGCATTAATACAAAAAATGCATAACCTTTAAAACAACCAAACTGCACAGCAGACAATGACTAATAATCATAAAGAGTCAATGTACCCAGCAAATATCTTACTACACCCAGCCTTAGACATATATCTTGTTATTTCCAGTTTTATCCCGATTGTAATAAAGGAAAAAAAAAAAATCACCTATCACCTATCACCAGTTCAAACAGCAATGCAAAGTGGCAAACCCTTACCACCACCATAATTGAAACTGTATGTATAGGAGAAAAACATTGATCTAAGAAGTTGTTGGAGGCTCTAGCTAGTTGGGTCATCCATTAGAAGATAAAAGTAGTTGTGATTCTTTAGGGGATTCATGAACTCGCAGATCAATATTATGCCCACACACATGGCACACTTTTGTTAACATACACCCATCACCCATGTATTCAAAATTCTCAGGTCTCAACCAGATTAATTGGTTCTCATGGATTTAATATATGCTTACATCTCATTCATTCTTGAGAAAGAGCCAACTACAATCAACTCCTCAGCAAATTACTTGCCTCTTCTTAAAACATCAATCGTACAAACTATAGCAAACCTCGTAGATCAAATTAAGGAGTAGAGAGGGGAAGCTTAGAGGAACGGAGGGAGGGAGAGAGAGAGAGCAGTCAGATGAGGGGAGGGAGGAGCCACCGTCCAGCGGCAGCGAGCATCAACATGCTAATTAGGGGTTAAATTGGAAATTTTTTATAAAATTTAACATTGAAATTTCAGGAGTAAAATTGGAAATTTATGGCAAAATATATTAGAGTTGGGTGTAGTTAGATATTTGCTGGGTACATTTAGTTTGACTCATCATAAAACCTGCAACCAAACTGCACAACTCCCTCTCCGACCCCGTCCCCAACCTCTCCTGCCTCGGCTTGACGAAAATGCATCATCGGATCAGAGTCCAATGTGCAAGTTGCAAAATCGCAAACTTGCCACCTTCAAATCCCCAATGTCTTCCTTGAAATACAGGTCCCCATTGTCCGTAACATAAGGCTCACCTATTTGCACCTGAAGTCCTAAGCTTCGCAACACAACCCGCTTCCTCGAACAAGTTCTGGAGCCTCTTGGCCTTAACTTTCCAGCAAAACGGAAAAATCTCCACCGACATAGCCAGCCCTCTGCAGCCCAAATGTTGCACAAGCTTGGATTCATCAATAATGACCACAAATTTTCGGTAGGCACCCTCCACCATCTTCTCTCTCAGCAGCGACACATCTCGGCCATTGACCAAGTTCAGGTGGGGTTCCACCTCATCAGCGTCGTCGATGGCGAGAACAACCACAAGATGAAAACTCAAGGTCGGTTAGTTGAATTCCAATGGACACAGCTTGCTCATATGAAGGTGCATATTCACACAATGTTGTGGAGCTTCCCCTGGAGGAGGAGATTGTCGATGCAGTCGACGGCATGCTACCCGATCAGAGCCCGTTAGTGATATTCCTGATCCTAAATTCCTAATAGTGAACGCGATCGTTGGAATCTGGTAGGTGAGTAATGCCGAGAAGACGTTGGAGTAGAGAGAGTGATCTTCTTGATCCTAAATCCCTAATCGTGAACGCGATTGTTGGAATATGGCAAGAGAGCAACGCCGAGAAGGTACGTGCTGGACTAGAGAGAGAGAGAGATAGAAGTCTGGTAATTTATTAATTGAGTATATTATAAAATCATAAGTTCTTTGGATTAGAGAGAACCTTTTTTTTTTTTTTTTTTTGTTGGGGTGGGGGTGATGGGTAATAATTGGATTTATAGGTCAAGGACTGTATTTTTTATTTATTTTGTATTTAGCCTGATTTTCTTGAATAATTAATACCATTAAGGTTATAGATTCAAATCTATTTGACACCATGGTATGGATTGCGTGGGGTACGGTGTGATTAGGTATCTTTTTTTCTTTTTCTTTTATTATTATTATTATTATTATTATTATTATTATTTTAGAACAAATTAGGTTTCTTTCATTGGATAAAGAGTGTTGTTGGGTTGGGTGGGATGAAAAATAACTTTTTTTTTTTTTTGATCAAAGAAGAACTTCATTAATAAAACGAAGATTACAATGATAATGGTAACAAGAGCTTCAAATCGAAACTCTGCCACTTTAGACTTTATAATTGAAGTCCATACTGACATACTGATGGAGTCAATTAAGCCCCGACTCCAAACACAAAAGTGATTGATTTAGCTTCAAGGCTTCCTTTGCGAGGCGATGTGTAACCTTGTTGAAATCATGTTTCACAAATCGCCAATTACAAACAATAAAAGACTTAACTAACTGTTTAACGTCATCTAAAATATGACATTCCGAACTAAGATCATCACTGTCATCATGCAAAGGATTTAAAACTGTCAATGGAAATTAGTAAAACCAACGTGCAGAGCGAACCTGAGTCCATGTAGCACCGTCAATGACTCCACTGCCCTTGGAGAAATATTGCCAACTTGGGGAACTGCTAATACCCTCATAACTTATGTACCTTGCTGATCCCGAAACACTGCACCCACTCCACTAACTCCATTTTTAAAATCAGTAGCTCCGTCAAAGTTACAACCCAGACCTGGAGGTTTCCAAGTTGCCATATCTGATTGCACTGCCCCTGTCGTCCTTCCTGTCCCTTCTCGCCATTACTGGTTCTATTTTCTTAACATTAGCAGACTCATTGCAGTTTCCATTCCCCTGCCATAATAACTAGGTCTTCTAGCTTCAAAATTTTCTCACCATGACGCTACAAATTTCGTTTCGCCAAATCCATCAGAGAATGTAACCAAATGACTCCAAATCAGTTCCTACAGCAACACTAATGACATGTGAGATGAGATCAATAAAAGAAGGCTCCTTCCAAGTTTTGCAGACTTCACTTAAAAAAAGACAGCTTCCAAATGCGTCTTGCAGTTGGGCAGTCCCAAAACACATGGATAGCAGACTCAACAGAAGAATCACACTGCCAACATCCTTCTCTACCAGTTCTGACCACAAGGCAAGTAGTTATGAATAGCCATCCATAGTAACAATTTAATTTTGTGTGGTACATTGAGTCGCCACATTACAGCTTAGCATGATCATTGTTCATGGTTGGCTCGTACCTTGGGTCCCACCACTTCAGTTCCCTTCACAATAGAACTATAACCTCCTTTTACCGTACCCTTCTTTGAACTCATTGTAGGAGAACCATACAACAATCACTTACTTGGTGAACAAGGTAGTACAAAGCCTCTTGTTTTTCCACGCTTACTAGCTATAGGAGAAGACTTCTTCTGCTTAAGATTAAGTTCAATGCCACCTGATCCTTTTTTTCCTTTGCCACTCCCTTTCTTTCTCCCACCCTGATTATCAGAAACAATTGTTTTCCTTTTGTCACCATCTCACGACCCTCCTGCACAGTAACTATACGTGAAAGGCCCTTACTCCCCATAATCTGACCCTCCACCAATAGAACGTCGAAAAGTGTTGGTAATTTGAACCCTCCATCTCTCGGGCTCATCTCACGCTATAGGGAATTGAATCACTCATTGTCATTCAGTACAATATAGTAATCTCCTCCTTTTAGACTTACCTATATGCTCAACCCCAGTCGGAACACTATCCTCCTTTGAGTCCTTCCTTTCAGATAAAAACTCCCTATTTTCCCCTTCATCTCTACTACGTACCACACCACAAACCAAATTATTTGAAACTTTCATCGACCATGCTTTCTTCCCTGTGTTCGTGCCAAAGGAACGAACTTGCAACTGACCATGAGGATCGATAGAAAACACATCCTTAGAGAGAGTTTTCCAACGTCCAAATTTCACCTTTGTAATTCTCCCTTCCAATCTAACAACACAATTTGCTCCAACATGATCCAACATACCACAATTGAGACAAAAGTGAGGTAGATACTCTGTTAGGAGCACTTTCTCTTATTCCTATTTTAATTGCATCTTGCACTTCTGTTAACCTTTTCTTTATCTTATTTTATTTGCATCGGTAGTAGAATTAAATCAACCCAATGTTGTGGTGTTGTGGTCTTGAGAGACACGCATGCTTCACGCATGCTTTTCTTTTGTATGTAATCTAGGTAGGGACCCAGTCCCATTTCCTATATTTTGTAAGCTCCAGCGTGACTGAGGGGGATGAATGATGATTTGAATCTATTTCCTTTCTTTTATGCTTTCTAATTATTGTTGCTCCCATCATCTGGTATCAGAGCATGGCTCCGAGCAGGACCGTGCAAACCACCACCCCCTCCGCCAACCCTCCCATCCCTCCTCTTATTGACCCACCACCTCCCCACCAACCTGCCATTACTCAGCTAGCTTCTTCCTCATCCCAACCTGATGACCTTCAACACCTACAGATGGTTGAGTTTCAGCGCTCCATCGACCTCCTGCAAGACGAACTTCATCAGTCCGTCGACTCCATCAATCAAAATCAATCTGCTTTCCAGAACCATATCGCTGCCCAAATTGCGGCGCTTCAAAGCACGTTGGTGCATGCCTTAACCAACCGACCCCAACCACTGCACTCTTCCCCACCTCCAGCCTCTTCGCAGTTCCCTCTACCACCAACACCTTCCACTGTCCCAGCCATCACCTTTGGCTCCATTCCTTCACCACATACACCTCCACACACGGCCGCTCCCCTTCACGATTCCACACTCACGTCCATACCCCAGAGCAGTCCCACCCCTGATGTACACACCCCATTTCCTACCTTTAATGCCGCCCACCGACCACTACACCATTACTATAAGGAACACCAAACCCTTCGCCCACCCAAGTTTAACCTCCCTATCTTCACTGGAGACGACGTAATTGGTTGGTTCACCATGGCTGAGCGGTATCTCCGGACACAAAGAATTCCCCCCTCTGAGCACATCTTCACAGTAGCCTCTCATTTCGGTCCTGATGCATGCATGTGGATGAATTCATTCGAGCAACAATTCCCGACAGCCACTTGGGACAAATTTGCCTCCGCGTTTCTGGAGCATCACGGGGCCGGCAACACGATGGAATTCAATATAGCCCTTTCCAATCTGAAACAGTCCGCCTCCGTGAATGAATTCATCTTAACCTTTACAAAGCTTGCTGGCAGAACCAAAGGGTGGTCGGATTAGACCTATAAATGGACCGGATTTTGATCCGAACCCGCTCCAGATCCGTAGCTATTAAACGGGTTTGGATCGAACATTTTGATCCGTTGATCCGTTAATGATCCGAATCCGTTAACCCGTTTAATAAACGGATCGGATTTGGATTTAGGTCGATCCGATCCGTTAATGATCCGACCCGTTTTAGTAATAAAAAAATATTATTTTTTATTAATATATTATTATTTTTTATTAATATATTATTACTTTTTAAAAATATAAAATATTAAAGATTTCTAATAATACTTTTTTGCAGAAATCTAAGAGGCAGTCTTCGTAATTTTATTTTCGATAATGTAATTTTATTTTTGGTGATACTCTTCATGTAGATCATGTTATTTTAATATTTTATTAATATCTTATGAGATATTATGATATAAATTTAATATTACTATTTAAAATTTAAAAATATTTGAAATTATAAACGGATCGGATTAGCGGATCGGGTATCCGTTAATCCGACGGATACGGATTTGGATCGAGGTATCAATGATCCGCCAGGTTAACGGAGCGGGTTTGGATCGAATTTTTTTTTTTAGTAAACGGATTTGGATTTAGGTCGATCCGATCCAAACCCGGTCCATTTACAGGCCTAGGTCGGATGCCGAGTTGCTACCCATATTTCTCAGCGGGTTGAAACCGGAGATCCAACATGATGTGATTGCATTGGACCCCCAAACACTGGTCTCTGCTCAGCGCCTGGCACGCCGCTTTGAGCTCAAGCTGGCCGACATCCGCTCCTCACGTCAGCTCCGTACAAACACGTGGCAATCCTCGTCCAAATTGGGTCAGCACTTCTCTAGCCCTTCTGTATCCACTACCAGCCAACTTACCCACCACCAAATCCAAACCCAACCAAACTATCCAAACCAAAAGCCAAAACCAGATGGTCCATTTAGGAAATGGTCCCCAAGTGAGCAGAGGGAACGTAGAGCCCAGGGACTCTGTTACAGCTGCGATGAACAGTGGTCCAAAACCCACGTTTGTAAAAAACCCGTTATGGCCATTCTGGAATCACCAACACCATTGGAGGAACTTCCAATCGAGGCAATTGTGGAAGAGGAACAGTCGTCTGACTCGGAGCAATTTATTCCGATTCACGCCATCACTCACACAATGATGGGTCAGATGATGAGATTCAAAGGCTTCATTAACAACCAACCCATTTCCGTGTTCGTTGATTGTGGGTCAGCCACAAATTTCTTGAATCCGGCAGTGGCAAGACGTCTGGGTCTCACTATTCAAACCGTGTCGCATCTCCAATTCACTTCAGCTTCTGGCGAACAACTATCACCGTCGGGCCAGGCTATAGACACCACCGTCTCCATTCAAGGGTACCAATTCACAACCTCATTCTTATTGATGCCGGTGCCTGGGTGTGACCTCCTTCTAGGAGCACAATGGCTAGAGACACTTGGGTTCATTGGTTGCCATTTCTCAGAAAAGGTCATGGTGTTTACAGAAAATGGGCAATGCCATGTGCTGCACGGCTTGAAGAAGCAGCCTAGTCAAATGGACCAATCTGCATTCATGGCCCTCTTACCCGCTGAACACTTGGATTCAGTGTCTTCTATCACAGGTCCAATTCCAATTCAAGGATCAGCCCTCATCCCTGAGCTGCAACCCTTGCTCACAAGTTATGAAGATTTGTTCTCCCCTCCCATAGGCCTTCCACCCAGACGGGCCATTGATCACCGAATTACGTTGTTGCCCAATGCCGGCCCAGTGAATGTGAGGCCGTATCGCTACGCTCACTCACAAAAAACGGAATTAGAGGCTCAAGTACAAGAAATGCTTTCGCAAGGAATCATCCGCCCAAGCCGTAGCCCTTTCTCTTCACCGGTTCTCTTGGTGAGAAAGAAAGAAGGTACTTGGCGATTTTGTGTCGATTATCGCTCTCTCAACAATGTGACCGTCAAGGATAGATTTCCCATTCCTGTGGTGGACGAGCTTCTTGATGAGCTACATGGAGCTAAGTATTTTTCAAAGTTAGATTTGCGTTCGGGTTATCACCAAATCCGCATGCATCAAGAGGATATTCCTAAAACCGCATTCCGCACTCATGAAGGTCATTACGAGTTTGTGGTAATGCCTTTTGGTCTCTCTAATGGTCCTTCAACATTTCAGGCTCTCATGAATGATGTGTTTAAACATGTTTTACGCAAATTTGTTCTTGTGTTCTTTGATGATATATTGATCTATAGCCCGGATTTGCATTCACATCTCATTCATCTTGAGGAGGTTTTTCAAATATTGCACCAACATTAACTCAAGGTGAAAATGGTCAAGTGTTCTTTCTGCCAGCCAAAGGTCACATATTTGGGCCATGTGATTTCTGGTCAAGGGGTTTCTGTTGACCCTGACAAAGCACAATGTTTGAATGAGTGGCCCAAGCCTCAAACCGTTAAAGGCCTAAGGGCATTTCTCGGTCTTGCGGGCTATTACAGAAGGTTTGTTAAGAATTTTGGGCTGATAGCTCAACCTCTCAATGATATGCTCAAGGCCAACAACTTCTTCTGGTCTACTGCTGCTGAGGATGCTTTTCAGAGACTCAAGTTGGCTGTTACCACAGCCCCCGTGCTTGCACTCCCTGACTTCAATCAAACCTTCACCGTGGAGACGGACGCAAGCGGCCTGGGCATTGGGGCCGTATTAACACAACAAAAGCATCTAATTGCCTATCTCAGCAAAACACTTTCACCCAAGAATCAGGTACTTTCGGTGTATGACAAAGAAATGTTTGCCATCCTCTTTGCAATTGATAAATGGAGACCATATTTACTTGGCAACCAATTTACAATCCTCACCGATCACCAAACATTGAAGCACCTGTTGACTCAAAGAATCAATACTCCTTCACAACACAAGTGGCTTGCTAAACTACTGGGCTATGACTACAAGATAGAATATAGACCTGGGCATCTTAATACTGTACCAGACGTCCTCTCCAGAAAACACGAACTTTGTGCAATCCAGTCCATCTCTTCCCCTGTTTTCGACAGTATTGCCCAAATTCAACAAGCATGTTCACGTGACCCAGACGCACAAACCATACTTTCTGCTTTGCAACAAGGCCTACCGACCAAGAAGAACTTTTCAATGGCAAACAACCAGCTCATGTACAAGAACAAAATTTTCGTTCCACAGACATCGGAATGGAGGTCAAAGATTTTGCATGAATTTCATTCTTCCTTACAAGCTGGACACTCCGGTTATTTACGTACCCTTGTTCGTCTTTCTCGAAGCTTCTATTGGCCTGGCATGAGAAAGGACATCAAATCATACATTGCTGCTTGTGATCAGTGTCAGCGACAGAGCTATGAAGCCATTCATCCACCCGGATTGTTACAGCCGCTTCCAATTCCAGAAGGGATTTGGCTAGACATTTCGATGGACTTCATCGACGGATTACCCAATTCACAAGGCAAGAATGCCATCCTGGTCGTGATCGATCGACTCTCTAAGTATGGCCATTTTATCGCTGTAACACACCCATACACGGCTGCTCAAATTGCTGAGACCTTTATGAAGGAGGTGTTTCGATTACATGGCATGCCCAAGATCATCGTTTCAGATCGCGATCCCATCTTCTTGAGTCATTTTTGGAAAGCCTTCTATAAGCTTCAAGGAACCCAACTCTATCATAGTTCTGCCTACCATCCTCAATCTGATGGTCAAACAGAGGTGGTTAACAGGTCAGTGGAGCACTACTTACGGTGTTTTGTCGCCGACAAACCGGCTTCTTGGAACAATCTCCTCCACTGGGCTGAATGGTGGTATAACACCACATACCATTCTGCCATCAAGATGCCTCCTTTTCAGGCAGTCTATGGAGTTCCGCCGCCGGCTGTGATGCGCTATGTCCCTGGTTCCACAGCTGTTCACTCCGTTGACTTGGCGCTGCGAGACCGCGATGCTTTCCTCCAATCTTTGCGTGAGAACATGGCAATGGCCCAAAACAGAATGAAGCAACAATCTGATAAGCATCGTACTGAACGCGAATTTGCAGTTGGAGATTGGGTATTTCTGAAACTCCATCCATATCGCCAACAATCCCTCATCAAGAGACCATCCCACAAGCTCTCACCTCGGTTCTATGGACCCTTCAAAATCTTGGATCGAATTGGGAGCGTAGCATACCGTCTGGAGCTTCCTCCATCGTCGAAAATCCACCCTGTTTTTCACGTTTCTCTTTTGAAGAAACGGGTCGGCGACTCAGCCCCTCTATGTCAGACCTTGCCTCAGTTTGATGAGAAAGGAATGATTAATTGGTTTCCTGAAAGAGTATTGGATATGTCCGTGGTTCACAAGAAGAAGAAGGCCATCACACAATGGCTCATTCAATGGTCTGGTCTGCCAAAGGAGGATGCAACCTGGGAAGAAGCTCATTCTATCATGGCCAGATTTCCAGATTTCGGCAACCGTGGACGGCTTGCAACTCAAGGGGCCGGGACTTGTTAGGAGCACTTTCTCTTATTCCTATTTTAATTGCATCTTGCACTTCTGTTAACCTTTTCTTTATCTTATTTTATTTGCATCGGTAGTAGAATTAAATCAACCCAATGTTGTGGTGTTGTGGTCTTGAGAGACACGCATGCTTCACGCATGCTTTTCTTTTGTATGTAATCTAGGTAGGGACCCAGTCCCATTTCCTATATTTTGTAAGCTCCAGCGTGACTGAGGGGGATGAATGATGATTTGAATCTATTTCCTTTCTTTTATGCTTTCTAATTATTGTTGCTCCCATCATACTCGTACTCAAAAATCACTTTACACAAATAGGCATCCCTTGGATCAAGTTGCATTCGAATACCTTTCCTTAGAGGTTCACAGGTCTTCAAACCCACTCTGATTCGCAAAAAGCTACATGTTCCATCACCAACGACCTTTGGATCAGTGTGTACACACTCCCTAATACTCCTCTCAATCTTCTGACCCGTCTCCTTAGTGAGAAAGGCAGGTGGAAGTCATCTAGCACGAATCCATAAATTTTGCATAGTTAAAGAACCCTTGCCGGGATCGACCAAGCCATCTGAAGAAACTAGAGCCAAACAGAGCATTATTGAAAGACCAAGGGCTCCCGTTAAGGACTCTTTGTCGATCAGCCTCCGACTTGTAAGAAAAGACAAACCGTTCTGAGTCCTCCCAGTCCAGAATGGAGAAATCCTCCTTCTTCATCCAAATCTTCCTAAGAATACCCTAGAACGACTCATTTTTTACACTCCGATTTGAGAGCACCTTGCCTACAAGTCAAAATTTCATAGCCATCAGCATTTTAGGATCCTCCACAGTTATTACTTCTAACTCATCCTCGTCATGGATGGCGAGCCGTCATGAAAATTCGGCCACAACTTCTTCCATCCTAAGCAACAAATTTACTCCCAATGTCCACAACCACACCAGTAGATAAAGAAACCACCACATGCACAGAAGTTACACGGGGGGCGAAACCACAGAGTGGTACTCGCCTATAGCAAACCCTAGTTTTACTCAAACCCTAACTCCTTGAGAGAAGGGACTTTTTAAAAACCTTAATATTTTGTATTAGGGGAAATGATCATTTACCCAATTTTAGCTTAAAAATTGCCCACTTACCCAAACACTCTAAGAGATCATTTCCCTAATACCCAATTAAGTATTTTTTTTATTCCTTTTTATTTATTTTTGGGACAATTTTGCCCTCTCCTTCTTTGTCACTTAGAGAGAGAAGTCATCGGAGTCCTTGCCGGACTCCGGACTCCAGACTCCGGTGACCGATCACCGGAATCCTGAATCCGGCTACCGGACCGGTGACCGGATTCCGGAGTCTGATTTTATTACCCCCTAATAATACCCAGTAATCATATTATTGCCCCCCAATAAACATATTATTGCTCCCCAATAACAAGTTTATTGTGGATCAATAATTAGTGAAAAATGAAGATGTTTTGAATTTTGAAAGCTTTTGGAGGTTTATTAAAATAAATAATCTTATTATTGCCCCAACAAACATTTTACTGCCCCTCAGTAATCTTATTATTGCCTCCCAATAATCTTATTATTACCAACCAAATCATAATAAAAAAAACAATCACTACTGGAAAAATCTATTCTAGTAAATACTGAACCATACACCACCCAATAATCATTTGTTTATAAATTTATACCAACTGAAATCATAATTGCCAAGTCAATTTTGAAAAAGTTTGCTGGGCAAAAGTCAAAAAATCACCAAACCAAGCATATAATATGTACTTGAGAAACATACACCAATGATCTTCTACCACGTATGACTCAATGGCCCTATGAGTTTTCTTCTTTGTTAATTTCCAACTCCATTGTCTTCATCCCACCAAAATTTGCAGAGCCCAGTACTACGGAACAAGTATCATCATCATCATCGTTCTCTACAGCTGGCTTCAACTTCAGCACACTCGTACCTAATGTCCTTCTTCTTCTTCTTCTTCTTCTTTAACATCTAACTCACAGACTTGCTCCTTTACCCACTCATAAATGGATCCGACCGGCACTCCTCACCGGACATGAAGTATCTAGCCAAAACCCGACCTCTACTCCACCGTAGTCGTCCACAACGACGATGATTCCAACTCTGAACCCGAGTGAGACCAGAAACAACAACGATGCGACAATTTCAAGATCTCCACGGACAAAGAACCCGACCCGTATGCTCGCGACGAAGACGACGACTCCTCCACCCTCCCTCTACTCCTCAAACGCCTCCCAAGGACTTCGGCAGCGGCGCCTCCCTCAACTACTTCGACGACAATGACGACGATTTCTGCTCCGTGATCGTCAAGAGCGACCGCAATCGGACCACGAGGAGGTTGCGTGACTAGGGAGCCGGCGGCGGAGGAGCAAATCTATCGCTGACTGGGATGATGAGGAGGACCAACGGCTGTGGCAAGTGTGCAGACTTCCGGCGACGGGCTCGGGAAGCAGATGAAAGAGAGAGTGTGGCATGCTTTTAATTTTATAATGAGAGTTTGTCCAAAATAGTCTTTTTACTTTTAAATGGGGTAAGTGGACACACTAATCTCTTACTGGAGTAAGTGAGTTCATATTTGCTCAAATTTTGGTTTTTTTTTTTTTTTTTTTTTTTTTTTTTTGAACTAAAGAACAGAAATTCATTAAGAATTTAAGGGATTACAATCATAGTTGACTACATCCGAAATACAATCTGGAACCTGCATAGTCCAAGTTTCATTACAACTAGCTTCAAAGCCAATGTTGGCTAATCGATGTGCAACTTGATTGCAGCTCCTGGAAGAATAAGTGATTTGGACACCCGGGCATTTACTCATTCCCACAAGAATGTCATCAAGTATATTACCAAAAACAGAATGATCAGAGGCCTGATGTTGGATATCTTGCACAGCACATAGGCAGTCAGTTTCGATCACTGTTGGAGGCAGTTGAAATTGCTGCAACAAATCTAGCCCAGCTCGGATGGCTAATAACTCAACCTGTTTGGCAGAAGATACATGGTGCACGGGCTGTGCAAAGGCAGCCAAAAATGTCCCTCTGCATTACGAATAATGCCCCCAACTTCACCATGGTTGACTGATGGTAGGAAAGCCCCATCAACATTGAGCTTTAGGAAGGGGCTCGACGCCGGTGTCCAACGTGCTTTAACCATAGACTGTTTAGCAATATTTGACATTTGGGCCTTTTGAAATTCTTCAAGGCAAGCCATGGAACTAAGAAAGAGGTCTGCAGCAGGTCTTGAGTGATTGTCCCACAGCTTTGAATTCCGGTTTTTCCATAAAGACCAAATAGTGATAAGCAACTTGTCAAAAACATCAGTCTTGAGATGACAAGCTCTCTCAAGCATCCACTCTTTGAAAGGCATAGCAGTTTGTAGAGAGTTTTGCAAATGAAAAAAGGTGACGTAGAGAAGATGTCAATTGCTACTGGACACGTACAGAAAAGGTGAGTTGTGTCCTCAATTCTGTGCTGGCAGAGCAAGCAATTGAGATCCCCTGTATATCCCTTGAGGGTTAATCGTTCCCTAGTAGGCAGCAAGTTTTGACATGCTCTCCACACACATATTTGAACTTTCCCCGGTACTTTGGCTTTCCACATGCAATCTACTCCATAATGGTCGAAAAGGGTCTCCAGTTGACGGGGTAGCCAAGGCACTGCCTAATACATGTTCTCGGGCAATCCAATATGCTGTTTTGATGGTGAACATACCTCTCGGTTCTGGCTTCCAACAAAGTCTATCATGAGAGGTCCGTCTACTCAGTGGTATGGCTAGAATCTGTGAAGCTATTTCTGGGGGGAAGAGATGATGTACAGAGGCTGGGATCCAAGACCTATCTTGTTGGTTTATAAGATCTACTACCCTCTCAATGATAGTTTCATGAGGACGACGAATCAAATATTGAGGACAGTTAGGAATCCAATTATCGTTCCACACATTAATCTTCATTCCATCTCCAACTCTCCACCTAACGCCCGCCTTGAGGACCGGCCTAGCCTCAAGGATGCTTCTCCAGGAGAAAGATGGGGCTTCACCTAGTTCCGCCTCCCAAAAAGAGCAATTGGGAAATTATTTAGCTTTAAACAATTGAGCAATAAGGGACTGGGGATGAGATACAATTCTCCAACATTGTTTAGCTAACATAGCTAAATTGTAAGCGTATAAATTTTTAAAACCAATACCTCCTTCCTGCTTGGTGAAGCATAACTGTTCCCAACTTCTCCAATGAATCTTCTTTTTGTCATCTGTGTCTCTCCAGAAAAAAGAAGCACACATTATAGACAATTCAAGTCTATAAGTCAACAAAGTATACCAACTTTATAGACTTGAATTGTGTTAGAGACAACTTGGTATACTTTGTTGAGGACTAACGCGGTTTAATGTTCTTGTAGGGATGGTTAAGATCTTTGGAAGTGACCAAAGTTGCTTGGAGAGTCTAGTGATTGATTTTGGAGCTGCATCACTATTTAACTTTTGAAGTTGAAGATCAAGTGGTTTTGAAATTGTTAGCTTGAACTAGGTTTTTTTTTTCCCTCTCTCTATCTCTCTCTCTATGACTTTGTATGACTTGGTGAGCAATTTCAATTGATTTTGACTTTGCATGACTTAAGTATGATGATACGACCAATATGTGCACATAATGCTTTCTTTATGGGTTTACAAAGGAAACAGGGTGAAAAAGTTGGTAATTGAAGTATAATTGGTGTATTTTGTTCAATTGGATTATATCATGGAGAGAGACAACGTTGAAGAAGAGGAAAGAATTCCTCTGAAGATTGTCTTTCCTTATTTTTCTTTAATTAATGAGTTTTAGTTAGGATTAAATTAATTCAATGAGAGAGAGAAAAAATGAAAAATGAAAAATTCAAATTTAATATCATCCATTGATAGTCTTTTAATCTAATGGTTGATAATTGAAGTATAATTTTGACTATAATTTGTGATGCCACGGATCCGCCCCCATACTATACGCATCTAATACTCATAGCATCTCTGAAAAAAAAAAAAAAAAAAAAGTATTCTCTACTGCTGCTCCCAAAATTTAGCCCGGGTGTTTCAACTTTCAACCATGGCGACCGGAGCAAATCTCCATTCTAAGTGGAGCTTCCTTGTCCACACTTCACTGTTTGATACCAGCTCTCTAATGTTGATTTTTGTCGGCTATCCCCAGTCAAAGCCAAGTGCCTGGAGCCATCAATTAATGAAGTAGCTTTCTCGCCGGAACGACCTAAATTACGCAGTAAATTTGGGGTGGCCGGAGGGCCACTTATTTCAATGGCAAGGTCCTTGAGATTGGTTGTTTACGGCTAGGAGAGGAAACTTAACATGATCAGGGTCAGGTCCGACCCAGCAGAGGAAAGCTTGAGGCCGATGGTAATGGGCAAAAATGGCTAGATTTGAAGTGGAGGATCGGATTGGGCTAGACGTAAGTGACAGCAAAGCAGGCGGTCTGATCACGGCAAAGGCACATTTCTAGGAGCAAGGCGGTGAGGGACGTCTCGCTTCAATCTTCAGGGGTGGCGGCTCAAAGTCGTGCACTTTCTTTCATCTCGACCTTGATTCTTTTGTTAGTAGATTCTTCCTTCGGTAAAGATGTTGTCTTTCTCTTTTCCGATTGCACAGCCTAAGGAAAACAAAGAAACGAAACAAATTTCAAAACGGAAATAAGAAAAAAATATATTAATTCCAAAAGTGAATGAGGTTGAATTTATATATCAAATGAACCAACTCACCGTTGTATCCTCATAGAGGATAAAACCTACCACCTCCATATACGAACGCAAAACTTTCTTTAGTTTTTCGTGGTGAAAATACTGCAAGGAACAATTCAGTTTTAGTATATATGCACAGAAATGACAGAATATTATATTGACCTTACTTTCTGTATTTGAAAAAGTTTTCAGGAAAAAGTAAAGTAGGGCTTTCGTAATCATATGTAATTTCTATAAGAAATCTACAGTTCAATGGGCTCTAAATAAGAAACAAAATAGAATTCAAATTAGTAGTTACCGAGTCGAACGCCGGATTATTTTTTCTTCGCCTGACCTCGATTTTCCACCCTTTCAGCCTTTCAAAGAAAGAGAATTGACGCATGCTCCTATTTGTACTAGTAGTTTCCCTCTCTGGGGGCACCAACTGTAGCCATTAATTGCAAAAACAAATATGAAAATGAGAATTCTTTATAGAAATATTTCACTTACGTACAAAAATATATAATTGTACATACGGTCACATTCATCTGATCAACATGGATACCTATGTTTAGATTTAGGGAGGTAATATTCACATTCCCTTTCCTCTAAAAATTAGTAATCATACTCCTTTTATAATCTAACTAAAACATAAAGCAGAGTGTGATTAGTAATTTAAAAGACAAATAGGAGTGTGAATATCACTTCTCTAGATTTAATGCAAAGAGTCCCGGTGAGATTAAGTGTACAATATATTAAGACGTACAATTAATTTCAGTCATTGGTATTAAGTCTGAAAGTGAGTAACCGCAAATTCTTTGGTAACACGATAAATATATGACAGCTAACTACTTGTTATACATATACAATATAATTTTATGAAGTAAGTTATCAATTAAGTAACAGAATCATCGGTAATTGCATGCATGCTCATATATACATGCATGTTGAATTAATATAATACAACAAAAAGACCGGTGCGTTGTGATATGCTGGTTATCGATAAATACTAAGACAGTGGAGGTCACATGTTCAAATATCATCACTAACATCTAGGGATGAGTGGGGTTGGAATACAAGTTGTCGTTTCTACTAGAAAAAAGAAAAAAGAAAAAAAAAGAAACAACAGCATGACATTTTATAGATGTAATTGTATACCAACTCATAGCTATATAATAACAATAGTATTTTCAAAAAAATAAAAATAATAATAACAATAGTATTGGAGTGATGCTATACCTTTTCCACGTCTATCTGATGAAGAGGAAAATCTGCTGGAAGTTGGAATGAAATTGACATCTCTCCTACGGGAATCGTCGCACATTTTGGTTGTCTAACTCTATATTTTTCTTCCAACTGGAAATGCAAACCAATTCAAATTATATATGTGTAATAATGAGTACATTGCTAGAAATTTCAGGCACACATATTATATATATGTATATGTAGATGGATAAGAATAATTAAGATAATAAACCTACCATTTGTAATACCCCCGAGCCAGCCTCATCAGCAGGAAGAAAAGAAATAGGAACCGCAGCCTTCGAGTTATGTTGGTTATTTGTTTGTGCTTCATATAAATTCTTTAACTCGGATGTAGCATTCTATGTAGAAGGAACAAAATTTTGAATGTTCACAAGTTTAATTATCTAATTATTGAATTAACCACATTAATCACTAACTCCCAAATTTCATGCACCCTATATAAAGTTGAAACATAGGCTTACCACCACCAATTTTTTCAGGATTCCATAGAGTTGCGACTGCAAGTCATTTGCACTAGAGAGTGGTGTAGACATTTTAGAGAGAGAGAGAGAGAGAGAGAGAGAGAGAGAGAGAGAGAGAGAGAGAGAGAGAGAGAGAGAGAGAGAGAGAGAGTGTGAAAATAATGAAGCCGATCTGAGTTTAGCAAAGCAAAAGGAGGAACATAAGCAATCAAAGAATCTAAGAATGAAGCCAATCTGAGTCTAACAAAGCAAAAGGAGGAACAGAAGCAACGAAAGGATCAAAGAAAGAATGGTTTTTATAGGAAACTCTAAATTACATCTTGCTCTCTGAGATAAGTCATATACATGAACCAAATAGGTGCTTCCAAAAACATTCATTTTCTTGCCAAATATGAAGGATAATGTCTGGAATGTGTCAGAAATAATCAAACTATTTTTACAATTTCTAGCCTAGATATTCAAAGTATTTTTTGAAATGGTGTAACCATATTTATGTCCAAAAAAATAATAATGAAAAGGTTCCTATATTAGACCAGATTTACTTCATTTTTCTTACTAGCTTTCTAAATATGGTTACCATTAGTAGTTTCACCAACCTTCGAAAGGCTCCATAACCAGTGGCGGAGCTAGAATTAGATCACGGGAGGGAGGACTTCTCACAAGTCAAAAAATTAAGACTTCATAAAAAGTTTAAACTTGTGATGTCATTCAGATTCCGCTTATAGGTACAATACTTACACGAGCCAAAAACAATAGAATTATGATTAATTTCAATTTACTACTTTGAGGTTTGGATCAAATATCATGTTAGTCTTTGTGGTTTCAATTTAATCAGTAACACACCTGAACTTTCTAATTACATCAGCCGTGTCCAACTTCACTCGCTCCATCTAAATTAGACGTTACACTCAGACAATATGGCCCATTTTAAGGGCTAAAATGGTTATTTCAAGCATATTTTTCCCACACTTCCTCAACTGCCCCATCTCTTCTCTTCTATTCTCTTCCTCCTCAGCGTAGTCCTTGTTGCTGAGAAGTGAGAACGGATGAGAAAGAAGTGGGGTTTAGGTTTGGATGAGAAAGAGTTTAACCCAACATATATAAACTCTTTGAAAATGGATGAGAAATCTACATGGAAGGTTTGGGTTTGGAAGAGAATGGTTAGATTGTGACCTTGATTACATAATTTTGAGCTGAGTCGTAGTTTATCCAGGCTTGGATTGCTTTCCCACACTTGAGTTTGAAAGTTTGTTTGGTTGAAGCATCTATGTAATTCTATCAGACTTCTTGTCTTTGCCACTCGTCTTCTCAGCGACGTACCATTTGTAATTGCAAAAGCCCAAAGCGAAGGCAAGAATCTTTTCCCAAAAAATAAAAAAAAACCCAGATAAAATAATGGCCTGAAATTCAATTTTTTTGTCTCACATACCCAGATAAAAAAACGAAAATACCAAGATAAAATAATGGCCTGGGGTTACAAGCGTAATTTAGCCCCCAAGATTGGGTCAATGTCAGCAGTTAAAGTCTAATTTGGACAGAACGAGTGAAACTAGTCATAACTGATGAAATTACTGCACAAATTACTAATAAATATGATAATTACTGACCGCCTAGACAAGCATGTGCTAGTCTAACCACTATGCTGCACTAGCGGTTTTGGAAAAATATGGGAACTACACTCAAACACGCACGTGGCTCAGCCTATATCTATAACCTTTACATATCATTTATGATTTCGATGTTGAATTTTTCACATTCACCTTGAGTGTGGGTGAGCCACACTCACTCTCAACTTACCACGTGTCTAACCACTGCAAGTGGCCTAGTGGTTCTTGCCTAGTTGGGTGTGCTCCCCAACCTAGGTTGAACTCCGAAGCTGTCAAAGTGGCCAGACACTGTGCTGCAATGCACATTTGGAGCATTTCACATGCGCTGAAGGGGTTTATCTTGGGCCTAAGAACGCCTTTGGGTTCCTCTTAACAATGTCAAAAAAAAAACTTACCACGTGTCTGAAAAAAACTCATAGAAAACATGATCTTTCTATTTCCATTTTTACCCCTCTTTAAATTAAAAATTAAAAAACCCTTAAATTCTCCCTCACAACCAACGCTGTGTTTTTTCACCCTCGATCTTCTTCTCCGTTGTCTACTTCTTGCTCACTACCTGGCGCGAGAAGATCCGTACCAACACTCATCTTCACATCATTGATCTCTCTGAGATTGTTGTCGTCGCTCTTGTAGCCTCCTTCGTCTATCTCCTCGGCTTCTTCGGCATTGATTTTGTTCAGTCCCTCTTTCTCTAGCCCAGAAATGACGTCTTGGCCGCCGACGATGACGAAGATGAGATTATTCTTAAGAATGATGCTCGTAAAGAACCTTCTGGCCAGGCCATTGATTGCTTATTCCAAAAATGGCTCCAATTGCTTCATGTGGTATTTATAATTTACTCCAATTTTCAGATTTGGATGCCATCGTCATAATAGAGTCAAAGACAACATCATTTTTATTTCCAAACATAACCAGACCTACAATTGGAAAGGATAAAGTCAGATCAAATCTTTCTAGATCTAGATCATGAAGCTTAACTATTGTCATTGTCATCAAACTTCGTTCAGAAATTTTCGTTCTTGGAAGCAAAATTAAATCTAAGTTGCCCAGAAAATGGTTGATGAAAAGCAAGTGATCCAGACCCACTACCAACGAAGAAGACGAAGAGATTGTCATCCGGGTGAGAGAGACTAAAGAGTTTTAAATTTAAAGAGGGGTAAAAAATGGAAATAGGAAGATCATGGTTTTTATGAGTTTTTCTCCAGACACGTGGCAAAAGGTCTCAACACACTCAAGGTGAGTGTGAGCCTAGCACTCCCCAACCCTAAAATTCTATTACCATATATATCGAGAAGAAAATTCAACAACTGTCAATACATAATCGTTTTGCGTTGGGAATTGGGATATTTATCTGGTATCAGTATTAATTAAACAAACAAGGCTTATAAGCTTTTTTAAAATCTTCATGCCATTCCATAGAGCTAAGCATGATATCTTCTGCTGTTTGGGAAGAATTTTACCACAATTTATTGTTTTGATTATTCCATAACGCCCACAAGATCATTAGCAACCTTTCAAATATTTCTACTTTGAGGTGCATGGCTTGTTCTAGCATCCAGTCTTTGATATTAATAGACTATATAATACACTGACCTAAAGATTAAAAGGTGGTGCAGATAAAATTTCTAGTGTTGTAGGACACTTACAGAAGACATGAGCACAATCTTTAAAAGAATGCGCACATAATTAACAGACAATCTGTATCTCCTTGATATCCATTGGCAAGTAAATGCTCTCTTGTGGGCAGGAGATTATTACAGGCCCTCCAAATACATATTTGCACTTTGCCAGGAACTCTTGCTTTCCATATCTTCTTCCACAGTACATTGAATGGATTCCCTGAAGGATGGTGCATTTGACACCTCCTGCAATGCAATGCAAGCAGGAGATGGTGGTGCTGCAAGCAAAGATCGAAGGGGTAAGCTAAGGTGTGTTGATGTTTGACATACATCAACTTTTTAATAAATATATATTAAATTACATTAGTTGGTGAAATCTGTTGTACAGGTCAACAGGTTATCCACTTATACCTTGACATGTGTACTTAAAAAAATAATTACCATACTAAGTACTCATTAATTATTTTACACATAAATTGTTCAAAAACTTGTAATAAAGGTCATAAGTATAGTAATTACTTTGATTACAACTATTTTTTTTTAAAGAAGGACGACAAACTATATTAAGTGAAACTGAGGAGTACATGGAGCGATGCATAAAACATTGAAAGAAAGCAATAAAACATAATGAGATGCACATATGAATCTATGATAACGTAAAAGTAATGCATAACTAGATGCACAATCGCATCGAGATGAAAGGTAACCAGGTAACCATCACTATGCCAAAAAGGCCTTCAGACGACACACTTCAGACGACACAAGTATTGTTTTGTGTCGTTTGAGTTTTTCAGACGACATAATTTTTTTTTATGTTGTCTGAATATAGGCTAAAACCATACCAGTTCAATTTGGAAAAATGGCCAGCATTCAGACAACACATTTTTGTTGTTGTAAAAGATGATGATTTCCTATCTCAAATTTGGAGGGATATCCAAAATTTGATCAAGTACTTTTCCCTCTCAAATAGCCAAGCTCTAGTTAACTAGAAAATGTTGTGACATTCAGACAACATTTAAACGTCGTCCGAGTGTAGAGCTTGTTTTAAAATATTCTAGGTTATTTTGACTTGTGCTTTTTGATATAAATCGATCTCTCGCAATTAAGTCATTTTCTGTCCTTCTCACTCGATCAGCTCTCTCAGCTCGACCTAGAACTCGCGAAACTGAAAACCTCAAAAACCAGCCTCTCTCATTCTCACTCAGCTCTCTCAGATCTCGATTCTCACCCTCTCATTCGTCTTCTCGCTTTCTCGATTCTTCTTCTTAATCTCTCCCTCTTCTTCTTAGTTTCAATTTTAGGGTTTGATTTCGATTAGGTTTTTCTTCTATTTGGGGATGGGGACCTATCCATCACCACAAGTCTTTCACTTCCCAAGAACTAAATCACAGAGCAGGGGCGGATTCAGCCCTGACTGGGTAGGACTCAAGCCCCACCGCCGAACTCGGTTGGAGAATTGGAGCACTCCTGAGTCCCGACCCGAACACGGAAGATGGAACACCGAACACAGCAACCTGCAAGGCTACAACCGGCAACCCTTCTCCGCCAGTCCGCCTCTGCAGTCTCCGAGCTTCGCCTCCAGGCTCCAGGTTTCTCACTATCTCTCTCTCCCTCTCCGAGCTCCGCTCCTCCTCTTCTTCTCTTCTGAGTTTCTGAATTCTAAATTTCTAATCTGTAAAATTGGGTTCGCTACTTTGATTTCCATTTGATCTTGTTGGGAAATTATGATGGGAAATTAGATTTTGAATGGGTAAAGTTGAAATGGGTTTGATTTGACGATTTCCATTTGATATTTTGATCTTGATGGTAATTTTAAGTTTTTAACAAAGATAATGTTACTGATTAATTGATTTGATCTTGATCTTGATGTCGATTTCCATTTGAGTTTTGATCTTGATGTTGATTTTAATTAAGGTAATGAATAATGATACTGATTGGGTAGTTAGAAATGGGTATGATAACTTGATTTCCATTTAATGTTGATTTCTTCTTCAATTGCAGTTTGTAACTTCGTAAGATTCATGATTATATGTCTTGTATCAGTTCGAAATTGCTGGGTTATTCACTCCGGTCACTCCACCGAAAGAGGTATTCTAAAACCCAATTATACTATAATCTATTTTGACCTGGAACAGTTTTGAAAGAGTGTGAAGTAATTTTGTGGTGGCTGTGTATGTTTATGTGTTTTTGATTTCAAGCTTTCGGATTTTTGTTGAGTAGTGAGAATCAACATGAGGTTTTATACTGCTGAGATAGTATCTGCTGTTTCACATCCTCACAAGTGCGGGATTGTGCATAGTGACCTTAAGCTGGAAAATGTTCTCATGGATGCTGATGGCATGGGCACAAATGGCTATGCTTATTCACTTGCTTTTGTTGCAACTATTGCTGTGGATGCTTATCAGTTTGGTATGTGATTAATTTCTAAGTACAAGTCTATCTAAAATTTCTACAAGTCTATCTAAAATTTCTGCAGTCTTTCCTCTACCATATTTAGTAATTGGGTTTAATTTTTGCAGCATGATTATTCATGGTTGGGAGCTCATGATTCCTTTAGCCTTTGGGGAGTCTGTCAAATATTGAGGTATATTTTGAAATGGATATACAACCGCTCAGTACTATATATAGCTATTGAAGTTAGGAGAAGTATGAGTCAAGGTTAGCACTACTACAAAGCTTTAAGACGTTGATGTAAATAGTAAAATAGGAATTCCGTCAGAAGTTAAGGTTTCCAGTTTTTAAGGTGATGCTAATCTGCATATAATCTTGCAATTTTTACAACTTCATTAGTATTCCCTGTTTCCATTTTAATTTAGGTTGATAAGGTGGTCTGGGTTGGAGCTTTTTCACTGTTTTGTTTGTTTGGACATTGGAAATTGATACTGACTCTTACTTTATGCAATTGACTTGAAACTCTTTTACTATAATTTTATAAATGTATATCACTTCTTTGGTGAAGTCCTAAACAATATAGGATCAGATATTCCTCTATTTTATGGGTTCTATTTTCGTTTATTTACTTGGGTTTTCTTGACCAAGCAAAATTCAGTACGTCTGCACATTGCTTATTGCTTATAAGTTTTTGTTTTTGTTGAGAACTGGAGATGACTTGGTTGAATTGATTAGGTTCCTTAGTTGACTTAAAAATAAAAATTGTAACTTTAATATTGGACTAAAGAGGGAACTTCAGCCTTCAAGAAGATTAGGGGAAGTTCTAATTTATAGTGCTAGATTTAAAAGGGGTTAAAGTTTATTGAGAAAGGTAGTAATTTATCAAAATATCAAATTTTATCGGATCAAGTTGACTCTGTAGATTTAAATTTTAATTAATATATGTATGATAATAGATAATGATCAATCCTGAAGCCTAATGTGAATTTTTTCTTTTGACAAGACCTAAAGATACAAGGAACTGCTTAATTTTTGTTCTTTCTTAAGCTAACAGAAGTAAAGATATGGATTATTTTCTATGCCATTTGATCTCTATTGATTTCAAATCTTATTATGAACCTCCACATAGTCTAAAGTTCAAGCATTATAAAGTTGTCATGATTTGAAGAAAAAATGTGCCATTTTGCATTAGGAAAGTTCTTTGTTTTGACTCTGTTAAAATTGCAAGTGTTAACCATGGCAGGGAAAGCTCAACACCGGCAGAAATGATGGTTTGGCCATTGATCGTGGTAATCAGGAGGAAGTGATTCATCTGAAGATGAGGTCTGCTTTCTTCTTCTTCTTTCTTAATATTTTTATGATAGTATAGTTATCTTAATGCATTTGAGAACATTTCCCCTCATTTTTCTGTTATTAACAGGTTGCTACTCAAAATGCAATTGGTGATGTTCCATTGCAATGGTATCCGGATGAGAATCATATTGGTTATGATCTTACAGGGAAGAAGATTAAAAGAAGGAAAGTGAAGAGAAATTCCAATCCTTTCTTGATTGAGTTGGGTCTTGAAGGTAAGCAATCACCTAATCTAGAATTGTGTGCATTTTGAAATTGTTTAATTTAACTTCATACTTCTACTGAAGTTGAATGATTATTACTAAACTAGTACCTAAATTTTGATGAACATTGAACAATATCTATTCCTGACCACAGATTGTGCAAATGAGTAGATTGATGCCCAGAAAGTGTTTGGTTATGCTCTTTACAAAGATGGGAAGGATACAACACTGTCTTATCCCTTGGAGGCTTGGAGGCATCTGCTCAAGGATACAACACTTGTTTCTCCATTTCTTTGCAGCTGCCATCTATGGTGTTGGCCGCTTAATGCTTCCGTTCCCTTCACCTAAACGCATGTGGCTTGGGTTTCTATTGATCTTGGTATGTCAAAGAAATTATTTACACTTCTTTCTTGTGTTCACGTTTGTCAGTTATGTATAAATTTCCATGTAAACATAACTGGCTGCTTATAAATATCTCTCTGGTGTTCTATTTTCAGAGTGCATCACACATCATATTCAGTCTCTTAAGGTAAGTTCTAAGTTTGAATTGGTTAATGACTTAATGGGTAGTTGGGTACTGAATCTATTTCAATATTTTGCATTCTAAGGTTTATCTGTTGGGTTATTCAGTTGAGTGCTAGACAATAGTGTTCTTGAGCTTATGCCAAAAATTATTTATTTATTTTTTTATATTTTGTGAGAATGCTGATAATTGATTTGATGTGGTCTTTCAGCTATGAGATGGGATGTTAACATTTTGATCTTTCTTGATATCAGAAAAGCTTTAGCTGGTGTAACTTTGGTATAATTTAAGCCTAGCATATGCAGGCTATACCGTTTACCAATCCTAAGTAACCTTTATTTTAAAATTTGATTTCTATTTTAAGATTATGTGCACATTAAGAAAGGGGGAATTCTAAGAGAAGATATTGATTACTGTTATGCTTCATTGATATGATTGCCTTCTTATCTGTGGTTTCTGCTTCAGACTGGTTTTCCTTATACTTTCAACTGAATTCATAGACCCTTTCTCGCATATTCATGATCTTCATAGGTATAGTTTGTGTTTGATACGAATTATATGATGAATTTCTATTCTTAAAAGCTGTATGCTTAATTTTTCTTTTGTCAATTGCATCATTTATTCTTCTTTGTATGAAATCCTTATTCGTACTTTTTATTGCATTGCAGGTCTGTTAGCAAAAAGAAATAGGTGAGATTTCTGCAGGTCTGTTAACAAAAAGAAATAGGTGAGATTTCATCTTTGTATGACTCAATTCCTACTCATGAAAAAAAAAAATTAAGCGTGATTTGTTACAAATCACCTATAGTATTTGATACCATTTGCATTGGTTCACATATCATTGTAGTGCTCTAATCCATCGAAACAAGGAAAAAACTTGCATGTCTTAATCCTCATTTATTCGATTGTTGGATTACTTTTTTTTTTTTTCCTTGCATGTCTTAATCAGGTCTTCCAGTTTTTTGTATCATGTTCTTTAGTTTCTCGCAGAGGATTGATGGCATTTTTTAATATGTTATTTTGTGATTGCCTTATGTGCAGGTTGTGTTGGTTGAAGTTTTTAGGGTTGGGTTATTGTTGGATTGCTTGCTTTTCGTAAGGCAGCGTAGTGAAGGTAGTGCTTCTTCTTCTTCTTATGACTTTTCTCTAATTGGATTATATATACTACTCACATTTTATAGATTTGATTTTTAAAATAGGGGATACTGTTATGAAGATTGTAGCCAAATTTTATTGCTGAATTTTTTTTCCAAATTTAGATTATGGTTATAGCTTTGATATCTTCTTTTGATTTGTGGACTTTTATTGCTATGTTCTTTGCATTACAGTTTTAGCGAGATTTTATTGCTTTTGTGAAGTTATAACTGTAATCCAAAGAAGGTAGTGGCAAATTTCTTTTGTGAAGCATAGTATTTTGTATGAAAAGGAGGTTGGAGGCTCATCAATCCTCAAAGTTCTTCTTTCAGCTGATGTACAAAAAGATAGAGACAAATGCCAACAAACAAATTGATGATTAGAACTGATGGGCCGTTTAGAATATATGGGCCGTTTAGAACTGATGTTGATGATTAGAACTGTGATGTTGATGATTAGAACTGTGATGTTGATGATTAGGTTCTGATGTTGATGATTAGAACTATGTACATGAGACAATGGTGGATTAATGGAAATTGCAATGAATGATTTTGGATGTGGATTTTATGGTTTCAGGAATAGCCAATTTTAATTTCCAGAATGCATGCATACCAATTGTACAGGGGACTACTAAAATATGTCATCACAAACTGCAAGCTACAACAAAAGCACACCAAAATGTGTGGTTGCAGCTGCACAGACACAACACAAAAACCAATAATATAGTGTATAACAACAACAAATAAGTGTGATTGGACGGGATTACAGACAATATAAAGCACTTACTATTAGTGGTCCTTGTTATATTCAGACCACAAAAATTTGTCGTCTAAATAATCTCAAACGACAGTAAATTGTCGTCGTAATGAGATTGACATAACAGAAATCTATTGTCTAAACCATTTCCCAACATCACATATGTATAATTGCAAAATCTTTCACACAACACTTAAATGTCATACAAATCAACCATAGAACGACACTTAATTGTCCTCTGATACACTTTACGACCACATATAATTGTCGTGTAAAGTAAATTAGCACAAACTTTAAGTGTTGTTGTATGAGAGAAGACACTACATATGAGTCTTCATATTTCTTATTTAAGGGCATTCAGACCACACAAATAAGTCTTGCAATATGCTTCACAGAATAGTATTTCAAAAAATACTGTCATTGTTTTGTTTATCAGACAATACAAAACCGTTGTTTGAATGCTTTTAAAGAAACAGATCACAATGTTCCCAAAATGCAAAACTCATCAGACGACACATTTTTTATGTCGTCTGAAAATTCAGACGACAGAACTCTTCTGTCGTTCGATACGCCCAAGAGACGACATCGTACTAGACGACACATTTTTGTTCGTTCAGACGACAGAATAGTTCTGTCGTCTGAAGGCCTTTTTGACATAGTGCATGTGTGATGCCATAAGGCATCGCTGCACTGCATATGTCACTAAAGTAGTGTAAATAGAAGAGTAACCGTAACTGTAGCCGATGATACGACCGCCTAGGAGAGGTGATTCGCTCACCAAGAGATCGAAAGCAACCGAGGGTGTCAAAAACTCGGATGTTGGCAGACGAACTCAAGAACCAGAACCAGAACCAATACCAGAACAATATGAGCAGCTGTTTCGGATCCAAGATCCGAATTAGGGTACGACCCGGGTCCCAAATGCGGATCCATATCCGACCCGAAGACAAAATTGAAACTGATGCAGCAAAAAGGGCCCAAGCCCAAGAAGCGCTGCTCTGTGCACCCAGGCAACTGGGCACCCATTTGGAAATACTCAGGCCACCCATGCAACTGGGCACCCAACCATCACCGATCTGAGCAGCAACCCCGCCATCCCCTCTTGAATCAACTCGTCGCTCCACCGATGCTGATTGAAGAGATCGATCTGGGAAGAATAGTTGAGTGAATGACCTGGAAAAGCACAGCTCCGAGTCGATCCGCAGACAATACCAGAAACGCAACGCCTCCAACCCTCGCCGGAGAGGACTCAGTCGCCGTCTCGCCGTCTCGCTCCCTACGGGGTCACCCTCGCCCTTTACCTCCTCGGTGATGCAGCCGCGCGCCTAACACCGCCTTTAGTCGCCCACGAATGGATCTGACCCAAAACTCCTCCTGGCAAAGCGCAATAGGAAAAAATCCCCCACCGGAAGCCGATTGCATTGGCAAAACCAAGGCCCCAAACGGAGAGGATCCGAACGCATTGCTGATAGAACCCGGATCCCAAGTTTGGTTAGGATCCACCAGATCACAGCGCTGCCCTTGTCACGCCCCGAATTTTGAATAACCAATTCAAATCCGAAACATGAATAAACAATTAATACAAATAACGTTCTGAATTTTTTTCTCAGAAACAAACACACCACTCGCCACTCAACACAAAACTCGAAAACCTCGAGTTAATTATTACAATTCACTCTTACAAAGTAAAATTGTAAAGCTCTAAATGAGCATAACAAACCTCACAATATAATGCTGTAATTCACATAACACTACTCTAAGCTGCCCGATCACCGTCCTGGTTCTCCTGACCTGCAGGGTTATCCGCTACACCGTTTGAATAGTGTACCGGGATTGCAACAACACAAAACCCGGTAAGCTTTTGACAGCCCGTATGAGTAAAAAGAAAGAACTGTTGATTTATTAAATTTCAGTTCAAGTAAAATTCAACAGTATTACGTCTGCAAAGAGACATCAAACCACTCATGTAAAACCACAAGGAATACATTTTCACAATCCTCAAATCACAATACACCACACTGGTCCTGCAAAAACCCAACCCACATAACACCACTTTGGTCCATCCCAACAGCACGTTAGAGCTCTAACCACATCGCTACCAGTCACCTTGGCCTAGGTGCAAGTAATGCGACATACTTCGGTTAATAATAAACCGTCGCGCTTTGGACATCCCCGTCCTCAGCACCATATACTTCGGTTAATAATAAACCGTCGCGCTTTGGACATCCCCGTCCTCAGCACACAACTTCGGTTAATAATAAACCGTCGCACCTTGGACATCCCCGTCCTCAGCACACAAACACTCCGGTTATCCTTAACCGTCGAACTTCAGACACCTCATCCTCAGAACCCTACATTCTCTAACTCTATACATCCTCCAATGTAAATCATGAATATTAACAAGAACTCATCAATCATGTTCATCACATATAATTATGGTAAGTCACATGTCAATTCATAATAATTTAATCATCCCAATTCCACACTCTTCAATGTCACACCATTCACATATAATCACGTAAGTATATATATACGTAATTATCCGCTCAGGGATAATCACTAATACCAACTATAGTTCACATGCAATAAAACCGAGAAATTCATTTGTATAGTAAAAATCATTTTACTTACCCATGGACCGTAGTTGATCAAGTCCATATGATTTTAAAACAAATATTTATTCCATAAATATTTTCACGCAATTACGACAAAATAAGGTAATTAAATTTATTCGGTTCGTAATATGAACCACGTGAGGTTTACTCACCTCTAAATTCCCGCTGCGTCTTCTTAACAGCTCAAAATACAATTTCACGAATCGTCCGCCAAATCAAACTGTCGATCACCTAATCAAACATGACCTTAACTTAGCCAATAACTCAAAAACATAATCAAACGACAATCCAACGGTCGGATTGAAATTAAATGATGATCCAACGGTCGGATCCTCACGGATCGCCTTCCTAATCACTGTTTTGCATTTATACGAAGATCCAACGGTCGGATCTTCGCCCATGACCACAAAAAGCCGCTGGGACAGTCATAAGATCATCATATCAAAACTACAAGTCCATCTGACGGTCCTAACTTCACATATCATGAATCAAACGATCGAAATCGATCGAAACGTAAAAATTCATAACTTAATCATATGATATCCAAAAATTGCGTATAATATATCAAAATGATCGTATTGAAATATAGAATCTGAAAATGTACAGAAACCATATTTTTGACCCCCGGAGGTGGCCGGAAAGGGCCGCCGGAGTTAGGGACAGAGCCGCCGCCGACCACCGCCAATGGTGTCGGGGCCAGGCTGCTCCGCTTCGTCTCATCATGCCTAATGATTTTCTTAACTAGCATGTAAGCTGAAGATGACCGGAAGGGATAGAAATTACCTCAAACCAGTCGGGTTGGCCGGAAAAAACCCCAGAAACCGGCGAGCTCCTAGTTCGACGTAAAAACTGCAACTTCAGGCCTCGATTCCTTCTGGAGAGTTGTTAAGAAAATCAAGGCGAACTCAGTGGTTCAAAAATCAATCAAAACGATGCACTACAGCTCGAGATATCACGATCGAAAGGTTTTGGTTTTCGATCGAAAACCGGTCGAGCTCCGACGAACGTGAAACCGGTCACTCCAGGTGCGATCCTTCTAGTATGATGATCAGCAGGTTGAGGCGAGTTCATAGAGCTAAGGATCGAAAGTTTTGGTGGCCGGAGCTAGGAGAAAACCGGCGTTGACTAAAATCGAACTCAAATCGGACCGGGCTTGCCGCCGCCGCTACAGGCCGCGCCACCGTGCAAGGCTGCCACAGACAGGTGCGCAAGGACCATACGAAGCCAATGGAAGAAGTTTGGTGAGGATCGGTGGCCGGAGGAGGAAGAAATAGCCGGAAGAAAATCGAAGGCGATTTCCGGTCGGGGGAGGGGCTGCAGCTCAATTTCCATTTTTGGAAGTTTCTGAAATTATTTTCGGAAATTTCCGAAAATGGAAGATTTATACTAAATTGGAAACTTTTTCAAAAAATCATAACTAATTCATACGAACTCCGATTTTTGCGTTCTACATATGCACGCGATCGTATCGACGAGCTCTACAACTTTCATGAAGGGAGTTTTCCCAAATTCCATACATATAAAAAGTCGATTTTCGCGTGCCCCTAAATAACGTACGTTTTCGAAAATTAATCGTTCGAACTAATTCCACAACTTCTCCGAGCCTCGTACTCGCTCCCACTATTGTGAAATCATTTCTAAAAATCCACGGAAATTAATTTGGATTTTTTTCGGGGTATTACAATCTACCCTCCTTAAAGAAATTTCGTCCCGAAATTTGAGCGTAAGTCAATCCCTCTTGATTAAGGTTGACCTAACCATAGAATCTCCATATTTTCCAAATCTGTAGTAATCTACAAAGCCTCAGCCCTTTGTATAAAAATACATTTCTATGGCCACTAAATCCTTTCATCACAAACGTAAACTCACACAACAACTGTTCAACAACACTCCACATCAAATACACAAAATCGTCACATGGATCATCTCATAGATCCTCACATAGATCTTCACATAGATCATCACTCTGTACTGGCATACAAGCACAGTAAACACTCCCACAAAGTGTTTCGCTACTCAATTAGCATCACGGTAAATCTCCATAGTAAAACTTAAGCATGCACCACTCTTCACAACCATAGAGATGCATCACACAAAACAAATCATCCCCAAAAGCACGCCAATAAATTATGTCACCCAGTGATGATGACTTGGGCTTGCTCAATCCTTGGGCTAAGCACTAGGGCTAGCAGTTTGGGCCAAAGAAACTGAACCAACTGCTATTCGAATCGGCCCAAACCAATTTGGGCTGAAAACTCGGCCCACCAACCTTCGGCTCGACTCGGCTACAGTATGAAGCTTTACATACTGTCATGTATACTGTACTATCCGTATATACATCCGTATTCCGAGCATATACACGATCCAAAAAAAAGAAAATTTTTTGTAGGAGGCAAGGTTCGAACCTCAGACCTCTTGTTCAAGAACTTCGCTCTCAACCACTCGAGCACAAGCTGCTCTCATTGTTATCCATACAAATCCTTTTATTTAAACCAAACTGTTTCAACAATCCGGCCCAAAATTACTCCAAAACTATTTCAGAAATCCAGCCCATCGGGCCTCCACCCACAACTACAGTGAGGGCATTGATCCGAGACAAGCCTTGCACGGTCCACCTGCCACGACTTATCTTTTCCGTGCTTTACGGAAATCAGATTCACTTTCGGCTAAAGCTTGCCTGGCACAGCACCTCGAGATTCGTTCGGTTCCCTCACGCGCCCTCCACGCGTCAACAACTTTTCCGTGTTTTAGGGCGACTTTAATCCAACGCGTAGTTTGAATCTCTGAGATTGTCCATCCAACGGTGGAGATTTGTACGCCTTGTTCCTTAAATAGGTGTATTCTGGGGAAGAGACTGTTCACACAAAAGAAAAGAAAATTTCCCCAGAGTTTTAGCCATTCTCTCTCAATTCTCTTCTTCCATCCGATAACTCAAATCTCTTCTTCCATCTGATAAACTCAAATCCCCAACACCATTTCATCAACTTCGATCCTTCTAACAGCAATCTCTCTTAAACACTCATCATCACCGTTCTTCAATTCTCTCCTTCTCTTTCCTCATGGTTCGAACCAAGGTTACCTCTCGCATGGGCGTCAATCAACGCCGCATTCTCTCTCTAGAAGAAGAAGGTCGTCAAGCGGCCACTCGCGCTGGCCTCACTCGTCCTGGGGACCATCGTCCTATACGTGAGCGTAGCCGCAGTCCCCCTCCTCTGCCTCGTCGCTCTCCCAGACTGCATCCTAGCGAGTCCCCTTCCTCCTCGGCTGCTCGAGCTTCTCGACCTGTGGCCACCCTGGAAAGCTTGTCTGACTCAATTGATGCTCTGCGTTCCTCTCTCCTTGATGGTATTACGGTGACGGATTGGCGAGTCACATGCATGATCGATTACATCTCTGACCTGAGCTCTTCTTTGATCAGCTGTCAGACCGCCATGAACAAGCTTGCTCAGGAGGTCAATAACATGCAAGGTCATCCTCCTGGGTTTCCTTGCATGGACGTTGCTGCGTCACTCCATAAGGACCCTCCTCCTGAGGCTGAAACCAGCAAGAGGGCTGCCACTCGCCCGCGCACCGCTCCTCATGTTCCTTGGGAAGCTCTTGACTCAACCAGTAGTGACTCAACTAGTAGTGACTCGCAGGGCAGTGAAGAGGTCGATGATCAAGTCACCAAACTCAGGGAGGAGATTGCTGAGCTTTCCCAATCAAAGGGGAAGAAGTAAAAACAATTCATCATTTAATTATTGTATTTCTTTTTCTGCATTTTTACTTTCGTTGGACAATAACTTTATTTTGCTTCTGGTTTGTAATAAGACTGAATGAATGTGGTAGTCTTTTCTTTAAAACAAACCAACAACGACACCAAGGGTCGAACCTTGGTCACTCCTTGCTCTTTCAAAACCTTCGCCAACTCTGCTGCACGCCTCTTTCATAATGATATATCACAAACAATCAATCAAAACCTAACAATCAATTAAGTCACACAGAAGTCTAGCTAGCATCATCTGAGTCAAACCAAACACAAAACAATTTCGTCGCTAGAGTCAGGGATTAATAAAGCTAAACACTTCCTATTCAAAAACATCTATAGAGCGCCAAACTTAACACCTCTTACACTCGTGATCTTTAGAACTAGAACACTAACATATCCTTAGTACCAAATCTCATCATGGTCATGCTTCACCTTAAAGATGAGATATAACTATATTCTTCTTCTTCTCCGCGTTCGTACGTCATGTCTTAGTAGGTATCCCTAATCTCGATCCATGGAGAAGTACTAGCTCTAACGAATCTCCACTCAAGTAAACTCTCACCTTGAACTTCAACTCCTTAAGTTTAGTTGGTGTCATCCAATAAGGCGCCATTAATATGGGTATCAAACCTAGTATCACCTCGATAACAAACTCCACTACCCTCCTTAGAGGTAACATAAGTATTTCCATATTTACATCACTAAGCTCGAAAACCACAACAATCTCTTCCCTAACCGCAACACTACTCACAAGCTCCACATAAGTCAAGAATCCTATTCAATGGCTAACACCCTAACCAAAACAAGTTCTATTAAATGGTTACGTCATGCTAAAGGGAAGTATCCAGCCCCAGCTGAGACTTTATGGTCAACTCTTTGCATCCATTTGTCTCCTAAACCAATATAGTCTTGAGAATTTTGTCTCATAATCTCTCACACTCCTATCATCTTGAGTTCGTGAAATCAATTCTCCTTCCAACTACTCCTATATTCTCAATCTCTTTCACGACTTCAAACCGAGAATAACATCCATCACATCAACTACAGGTGGAACAGGCAACTCAACCTCTGAAGCCTCCACCTCATCATCAACTGTCTACATATAAGGATCCTGTCCCTACACAAAACCCTATCACGATATCAATGGATCGTCTAATCCCTGCTTACAGGTGTCCTACCACTTTAGAATACAATCAAGATAAGGTCTAGCTTTATCTAGCCCCCAAAAAATTCTTTATCACACAAACTACCACTAAAGCACTACAAGCACTGCCACAAAGGCTGCCATATGCACAAGTCTTCTATAGACATCAGGAAAAACCCATACTTTTACTCATAACGTTTCCTTCTAAAAGCTCATCACGTAGTGTATATAGAATCACCACACAACCTTCTTAGTCTACACTAAGAATTCAATCTCACACAAAGTCAGCATAGTTGCCTCAGAGTCACTTAAAACACATCACCCATGCCAATTACCAAAACCCCACTAAGACATCTCGTTACAAAACAAGATATCTATTATTTGACATGTACATCTCATCCAAAAACATATGTACGTCCAACTTAAGAAGACAAACTTTCTATCCATTAATACTCGTATCCACACTAGGTACGTGCATAGGTCCACATCATGCCTTCAACCAAACACTTCAACATCCAAAAGAAACTCATTTCCATAAACAATCCTCACCGACTCATCAGAGTTAAATCCGGAGGTTTCCATTCCTCGAAGATTGCAACTCACGGAAGCAAAACTTATTCTAAAACGAACCTACCAGGCCATTCTACCGTCCTACGGACTTACACACTGTCTAGACCCCATACTAAGACATACCCAATGATTATACCAGTACCGAAGAGTATATGATGGGGATCCGCTGCAGACGGGCCATCACTCGGGGAGTACTGATTATCACCAAATATGCACCTTACGCTCTGATACCAAACTGTCACGCCCCGAATTTTGAATAACCAATTCAAATCCGAAACATGAATAAACAATTAATACAAATAACGTTCTGAATTTTTTTCTCAGAAACAAACACACCACTCGCCACTCAACACAAAACTCGAAAACCTCGAGTTAATTATTACAATTCACTCTTACAAAGTAAAATTGTAAAGCTCTAAATGAGCATAACAAACCTCACAATATAATGCTGTAATTCACATAACACTACTCTAAGCTGCCCGATCACCGTCCTGGTTCTCCTGACCTGCAGGGTTATCCGCTACACCGTTTGAATAGTGTACCGGGATTGCAACAACACAAAACCCGGTAAGCTTTTGACAGCCCGTATGAGTAAAAAGAAAGAACTGTTGATTTATTAAATTTCAGTTCAAGTAAAATTCAACAGTATTACGTCTGCAAAGAGACATCAAACCACTCATGTAAAACCACAAGGAATACATTTTCACAATCCTCAAATCACAATACACCACACTGGTCCTGCAAAAACCCAACCCACATAACACCACTTTGGTCCATCCCAACAACACGTTAGAGCTCTAACCACATCGCTACCAGTCACCTTGGCCTAGGTGCAAGTAATGCGACATACTTCGGTTAATAATAAACCGTCGCGCTTTGGACATCCCCGTCCTCAGCACCATATACTTCGGTTAATAATAAACCGTCGCGCTTTGGACATCCCCGTCCTCAGCACACAACTTCGGTTAATAATAAACCGTCGCATCTTGGACATCCCCGTCCTCAGCACACAAACACTCCGGTTATCCTTAACCGTCGAACTTCAGACACCTCATCCTCAGAACCCTACATTCTCTAACTCTATACATCCTCCAATGTAAATCATGAATATTAACAAGAACTCATCAATCATGTTCATCACATATAATTATGGTAAGTCACATGTCAATTCATAATAATTTAATCATCCCAATTCCACACTCTTCAATGTCACACCATTCACATATAATCACGTAAGTATATATATACGTAATTATCCGCTCAGGGATAATCACTAATACCAACTATAGTTCACATGCAATAAAACCGAGAAATTCATTTGTATAGTAAAAATCATTTTACTTACCCATGGACCGTAGTTGATCAAGTCCATATGATTTTAAAACAAATATTTATTCCATAAATATTTTCACGCAATTACGACAAAATAAGGTAATTAAATTTATTCGGTTCGTAATATGAACCACGTGAGGTTTACTCACCTCTAAATTCCCGCTGCGTCTTCTTAACAGCTCAAAATACAATTTCACGAATCGTCCGCCAAATCAAACTGTCGATCACCTAATCAAACATGACCTTAACTTAGCCAATAACTCAAAAACATAATCAAACGACAATCCAACGGTCGGATTGAAATTAAATGATGATCCAACGGTCGGATCCTCACGGATCGCCTTCCTAATCACTGTTTTGCATTTATACGAAGATCCAACGGTCGGATCTTCGCCCATGACCACAAAAAGCCGCTGGGACAGTCATAAGATCATCATATCAAAACTACAAGTCCATCTGACGGTCCTAACTTCACATATCATGAATCAAACGATCGAAATCGATCGAAACGTAAAAATTCATAACTTAATCATATGATATCCAAAAATTGCGTATAATATATCAAAATGATCGTATTGAAATATAGAATCTGAAAATGTACAGAAACCATATTTTTGACCCCCGGAGGTGGCCGGAAAGGGCCGCCGGAGTTAGGGACAGAGCCGCCGCCGACCACCGCCAATGGTGTCGGGGCCAGGCTGCTCCGCTTCGTCTCATCATGCCTAATGATTTTCTTAACTAGCATGTAAGCTGAAGATGACCGGAAGGAATAGAAATTACCTCAAACCAGTCGGGTTGGCCGGAAAAACCCCAGAAACCGGCGAGCTCCTAGTTCGACGTAAAAACTGCAACTTCAGGCCTCGATTCCTTCTGGAGAGTTGTTAAGAAAATCAAGGCGAACTCAGTGGTTCAAAAATCAATCAAAACGATGCACTACAGCTCGAGATATCACGATCGAAAGGTTTTGGTTTTCGATCGAAAACCGGTCGAGCTCCGACGAACGTGAAACCGGTCACTCCAGGTGCGATCCTTCTAGTATGATGATCAGCAGGTTGAGGCGAGTTCATAGAGCTAAGGATCGAAAGTTTTGGTGGCCGGAGCTAGGAGAAAACCGGCGTTGACTAAAATCGAACTCAAATCGGACCGGGCTTGCCGCCGCCGCTACAGGCCGCGCCACCGTGCAAGGCTGCCACAGACAGGTGCGCAAGGACCATACGAAGCCAATGGAAGAAGTTTGGTGAGGATCGGTGGCCGGAGGAGGAAGAAATAGCCGGAAGAAAATCGAAGGCGATTTCCGGTCGGGGGAGGGGCTGCAGCTCAATTTCCATTTTTGGAAGTTTCTGAAATTATTTTCGGAAATTTCCGAAAATGGAAGATTTATACTAAATTGGAAACTTTTTCAAAAAATCATAACTAATTCATACGAACTCCGATTTTTGCGTTCTACATATGCACGCGATCGTATCGACGAGCTCTACAACTTTCATGAAGGGAGTTTTCCCAAATTCCATACATATAAAAAGTCGATTTTCGCGTGCCCCTAAATAACGTACGTTTTCGAAAATTAATCGTTCGAACTAATTCCACAACTTCTCCGAGCCTCGTACTCGCTCCCACTATTGTGAAATCATTTCTAAAAATCCACGGAAATTAATTTGGATTTTTTTCGGGGTATTACAATCTACCCTCCTTAAAGAAATTTCGTCCCGAAATTTGAGCGTAAGTCAATCCCTCTTGATTAAGGTTGACCTAACCATAGAATCTCCATATTTTCCAAATCTGTAGTAATCTACAAAGCCTCAGCCCTTTGTATAAAAATACATTTCTATGGCCACTAAATCCTTTCATCACAAACGTAAACTCACACAACAACTGTTCAACAACACTCCACATCAAATACACAAAATCGTCACATGGATCATCTCATAGATCCTCACATAGATCTTCACATAGATCATCACTCTGTACTGGCATACAAGCACAGTAAACACTCCCACAAAGTGTTTCGCTACTCAATTAGCATCACGGTAAATCTCCATAGTAAAACTTAAGCATGCACCACTCTTCACAACCATAGAGATGCATCACACAAAACAAATCATCCCCAAAAGCACGCCAATAAATTATGTCACCCAGTGATGATGACTTGGGCTTGCTCAATCCTTGGGCTAAGCACTAGGGCTAGCAGTTTGGGCCAAAGAAACTGAACCAACTGCTATTCGAATCGGCCCAAACCAATTTGGGCTGAAAACTCGGCCCACCAACCTTCGGCTCGACTCGGCTACAGTATGAAGCTTTACATACTGTCATGTATACTGTACTATCCGTATATACATCCGTATTCCGAGCATATACACGATCCAAAAAAAAGAAAATTTTTTGTAGGAGGCAAGGTTCGAACCTCAGACCTCTTGTTCAAGAACTTCGCTCTCAACCACTCGAGCACAAGCTGCTCTCATTGTTATCCATACAAATCCTTTTATTTAAACCAAACTGTTTCAACAATCCGGCCCAAAATTACTCCAAAACTATTTCAGAAATCCAGCCCATCGGGCCTCCACCCACAACTACAGTGAGGGCATTGATCCGAGACAAGCCTTGCACGGTCCACCTGCCACGACTTATCTTTTCCGTGCTTTACGGAAATCAGATTCACTTTCGGCTAAAGCTTGCCTGGCACAGCACCTCGAGATTCGTTCGGTTCCCTCACGCGCCCTCCACGCGTCAACAACTTTTCCGTGTTTTAGGGCGACTTTAATCCAACGCGTAGTTTGAATCTCTGAGATTGTCCATCCAACGGTGGAGATTTGTACGCCTTGTTCCTTAAATAGGTGTATTCTGGGGAAGAGACTGTTCACACAAAAGAAAAGAAAATTTCCCCAGAGTTTTAGCCATTCTCTCTCAATTCTCTTCTTCCATCCGATAACTCAAATCTCTTCTTCCATCTGATAAACTCAAATCCCCAACACCATTTCATCAACTTCGATCCTTCTAACAGCAATCTCTCTTAAACACTCATCATCACCGTTCTTCAATTCTCTCCTTCTCTTTCCTCATGGTTCGAACCAAGGTTACCTCTCGCATGGGCGTCAATCAACGCCGCATTCTCTCTCTAGAAGAAGAAGGTCGTCAAGCGGCCACTCGCGCTGGCCTCACTCGTCCTGGGGACCATCGTCCTATACGTGAGCGTAGCCGCAGTCCCCCTCCTCTGCCTCGTCGCTCTCCCAGACTGCATCCTAGCGAGTCCCCTTCCTCCTCGGCTGCTCGAGCTTCTCGACCTGTGGCCACCCTGGAAAGCTTGTCTGACTCAATTGATGCTCTGCGTTCCTCTCTCCTTGATGGTATTACGGTGACGGATTGGCGAGTCACATGCATGATCGATTACATCTCTGACCTGAACTCTTCTTTGATCAGCTGTCAGACCGCCATGAACAAGCTTGCTCAGGAGGTCAATAACATGCAAGGTCATCCTCCTGGGTTTCCTTGCATGGACGTTGCTGCGTCACTCCATAAGGACCCTCCTCCTGAGGCTGAAACCAGCAAGAGGGCTGCCACTCGCCCGCGCACCGCTCCTCATGTTCCTTGGGAAGCTCTTGACTCAACCAGTAGTGACTCAACTAGTAGTGACTCGCAGGGCAGTGAAGAGGTCGATGATCAAGTCACCAAACTCAGGGAGGAGATTGCTGAGCTTTCCCAATCAAAGGGGAAGAAGTAAAAACAATTCATCATTTAATTATTGTATTTCTTTTTCTGCATTTTTACTTTCGTTGGACAATAACTTTATTTTGCTTCTGGTTTGTAATAAGACTGAATGAATGTGGTAGTCTTTTCTTTAAAACAAACCAACAACGACACCAAGGGTCGAACCTTGGTCACTCCTTGCTCTTTCAAAACCTTCGCCAACTCTGCTGCACGCCTCTTTCATAATGATATATCACAAACAATCAATCAAAACCTAACAATCAATTAAGTCACACAGAAGTCTAGCTAGCATCATCTGAGTCAAACCAAACACAAAACAATTTCGTCGCTAGAGTCAGGGATTAATAAAGCTAAACACTTCCTATTCAAAAACATCTATAGAGCGCCAAACTTAACACCTCTTACACTCGTGATCTTTAGAACTAGAACACTAACATATCCTTAGTACCAAATCTCATCATGGTCATGCTTCACCTTAAAGATGAGATATAACTATATTCTTCTTCTTCTCCGCGTTCGTACGTCATGTCTTAGTAGGTATCCCTAATCTCGATCCATGGAGAAGTACTAGCTCTAACGAATCTCCACTCAAGTAAACTCTCACCTTGAACTTCAACTCCTTAAGTTTAGTTGGTGTCATCCAATAAGGCGCCATTAATATGGGTATCAAACCTAGTATCACCTCGATAACAAACTCCACTACCCTCCTTAGAGGTAACATAAGTATTTCCATATTTACATCACTAAGCTCGAAAACCACAACAATCTCTTCCCTAACCGCAACACTACTCACAAGCTCCACATAAGTCAAGAATCCTATTCAATGGCTAACACCCTAACCAAAACAAGTTCTATTAAATGGTTACGTCATGCTAAAGGGAAGTATCCAGCCCCAGCTGAGACTTTATGGTCAACTCTTTGCATCCATTTGTCTCCTAAACCAATATAGTCTTGAGAATTTTGTCTCATAATCTCTCACACTCCTATCATCTTGAGTTCGTGAAATCAATTCTCCTTCCAACTACTCCTATATTCTCAATCTCTTTCACGACTTCAAACCGAGAATAACATCCATCACATCAACTACAGGTGGAACAGGCAACTCAACCTCTGAAGCCTCCACCTCATCATCAACTGTCTACATATAAGGATCCTGTCCCTACACAAAACCCTATCACGATATCAATGGATCGTCTAATCCCTGCTTACAGGTGTCCTACCACTTTAGAATACAATCAAGATAAGGTCTAGCTTTATCTAGCCCCCAAAAAATTCTTTATCACACAAACTACCACTAAAGCACTACAAGCACTGCCACAAAGGCTGCCATATGCACAAGTCTTCTATAGACATCAGGAAAAACCCATACTTTTACTCATAACGTTTCCTTCTAAAAGCTCATCACGTAGTGTATATAGAATCACCACACAACCTTCTTAGTCTACACTAAGAATTCAATCTCACACAAAGTCAGCATAGTTGCCTCAGAGTCACTTAAAACACATCACCCATGCCAATTACCAAAACCCCACTAAGACATCTCGTTACAAAACAAGATATCTATTATTTGACATGTACATCTCATCCAAAAACATATGTACGTCCAACTTAAGAAGACAAACTTTCTATCCATTAATACTCGTATCCACACTAGGTACGTGCATAGGTCCACATCATGCCTTCAACCAAACACTTCAACATCCAAAAGAAACTCATTTCCATAAACAATCCTCACCGACTCATCAGAGTTAAATCCGGAGGTTTCCATTCCTCGAAGATTGCAACTCACGGAAGCAAAACTTATTCTAAAACGAACCTACCAGGCCATTCTACCGTCCTACGGACTTACACACTGTCTAGACCCCATACTAAGACATACCCAATGATTATACCAGTACCGAAGAGTATATGATGGGGATCCGCTGCAGACGGGCCATCACTCGGGGAGTACTGATTATCACCAAATATGCACCTTACGCTCTGATACCAAACTGTCACGCCCCGAATTTTGAATAACCAATTCAAATCCGAAACATGAATAAACAATTAATACAAATAACGTTCTGAATTTTTTTCTCAGAAACAAACACACCACTCGCCACTCAACACAAAACTCGAAAACCTCGAGTTAATTATTACAATTCACTCTTACAAAGTAAAATTGTAAAGCTCTAAATGAGCATAACAAACCTCACAATATAATGCTGTAATTCACATAACACTACTCTAAGCTGCCCGATCACCGTCCTGGTTCTCCTGACCTGCAGGGTTATCCGCTACACCGTTTGAATAGTGTACCGGGATTGCAACAACACAAAACCCGGTAAGCTTTTGACAGCCCGTATGAGTAAAAAGAAAGAACTGTTGATTTATTAAATTTCAGTTCAAGTAAAATTCAACAGTATTACGTCTGCAAAGAGACATCAAACCACTCATGTAAAACCACAAGGAATACATTTTCACAATCCTCAAATCACAATACACCACACTGGTCCTGCAAAAACCCAACCCACATAACACCACTTTGGTCCATCCCAACAACACGTTAGAGCTCTAACCACATCGCTACCAGTCACCTTGGCCTAGGTGCAAGTAATGCGACATACTTCGGTTAATAATAAACCGTCGCGCTTTGGACATCCCCGTCCTCAGCACCATATACTTCGGTTAATAATAAACCGTCGCGCTTTGGACATCCCCGTCCTCAGCACACAACTTCGGTTAATAATAAACCGTCGCACCTTGGACATCCCCGTCCTCAGCACACAAACACTCCGGTTATCCTTAACCGTCGAACTTCAGACACCTCATCCTCAGAACCCTACATTCTCTAACTCTATACATCCTCCAATGTAAATCATGAATATTAACAAGAACTCATCAATCATGTTCATCACATATAATTATGGTAAGTCACATGTCAATTCATAATAATTTAATCATCCCAATTCCACACTCTTCAATGTCACACCATTCACATATAATCACGTAAGTATATATATACGTAATTATCCGCTCAGGGATAATCACTAATACCAACTATAGTTCACATGCAATAAAACCGAGAAATTCATTTGTATAGTAAAAATCATTTTACTTACCCATGGACCGTAGTTGATCAAGTCCATATGATTTTAAAACAAATATTTATTCCATAAATATTTTCACGCAATTACGACAAAATAAGGTAATTAAATTTATTCGGTTCGTAATATGAACCACGTGAGGTTTACTCACCTCTAAATTCCCGCTGCGTCTTCTTAACAGCTCAAAATACAATTTCACGAATCGTCCGCCAAATCAAACTGTCGATCACCTAATCAAACATGACCTTAACTTAGCCAATAACTCAAAAACATAATCAAACGACAATCCAACGGTCGGATTGAAATTAAATGATGATCCAACGGTCGGATCCTCACGGATCGCCTTCCTAATCACTGTTTTGCATTTATACGAAGATCCAACGGTCGGATCTTCGCCCATGACCACAAAAAGCCGCTGGGACAGTCATAAGATCATCATATCAAAACTACAAGTCCATCTGACGGTCCTAACTTCACATATCATGAATCAAACGATCGAAATCGATCGAAACGTAAAAATTCTTAACTTAATCATATGATATCCAAAAATTGCGTATAATATATCAAAATGATCGTATTGAAATATAGAATCTGAAAATGTACAGAAACCATATTTTTGACCCCCGGAGGTGGCCGGAAAGGGCCGCCGGAGTTAGGGACAGAGCCGCCGCCGACCACCGCCAATGGTGTCGGGGCCAGGCTGCTCCGCTTCGTCTCATCATGCCTAATGATTTTCTTAACTAGCATGTAAGCTGAAGATGACCGGAAGGGATAGAAATTACCTCAAACCAGTCGGGTTGGCCGGAAAAAACCCCAGAAACCGGCGAGCTCCTAGTTCGACGTAAAAACTGCAACTTCAGGCCTCGATTCCTTCTGGAGAGTTGTTAAGAAAATCAAGGCGAACTCAGTGGTTCAAAAATCAATCAAAACGATGCACTACAGCTCGAGATATCACGATCGAAAGGTTTTGGTTTTCGATCGAAAACCGGTCGAGCTCCGACGAACGTGAAACCGGTCACTCCAGGTGCGATCCTTCTAGTATGATGATCAGCAGGTTGAGGCGAGTTCATAGAGCTAAGGATCGAAAGTTTTGGTGGCCGGAGCTAGGAGAAAACCGGCGTTGACTAAAATCGAACTCAAATCGGACCGGGCTTGCCGCCGCCGCTACAGGCCGCGCCACCGTGCAAGGCTGCCACAGACAGGTGCGCAAGGACCATACGAAGCCAATGGAAGAAGTTTGGTGAGGATCGGTGGCCGGAGGAGGAAGAAATAGCCGGAAGAAAATCGAAGGCGATTTCCGGTCGGGGGAGGGGCTGCAGCTCAATTTCCATTTTTGGAAGTTTCTGAAATTATTTTCGGAAATTTCCGAAAATGGAAGATTTATACTAAATTGGAAACTTTTTCAAAAAATCATAACTAATTCATACGAACTCCGATTTTTGCGTTCTACATATGCACGCGATCGTATCGACGAGCTCTACAACTTTCATGAAGGGAGTTTTCCCAAATTCCATACATATAAAAAGTCGATTTTCGCGTGCCCCTAAATAACGTACGTTTTCGAAAATTAATCGTTCGAACTAATTCCACAACTTCTCCGAGCCTCGTACTCGCTCCCACTATTGTGAAATCATTTCTAAAAATCCACGGAAATTAATTTGGATTTTTTTCGGGGTATTACAGCCCTCCACCACCATCATTGAAACCGATTGCAGCCACATTAGCACGAGCAAAACCCGAATGGGGTGATCCCATCGCCAAAACGACGAGATTAGGGTGCAGCAACCCGAAGGTTGAAGAGGAGAGATTCTCGAGTCCGAGAGACTCGATAGCCAAGGACCACAGACACCGACGTCGCAATCCAAGAATATCGGCCGGCGAAACCCTAGGGTTAGCCGCCGCCAAGAGGAGAGAGCGAGAGCTCTCATTTTTCAACTTTAAATGCAAATCTCTACATGTAAGTTACATGTATGCATTTCACCAATGAGAAAACTTCTCACTGTCTATACTTTGATTACAACTATAATTATCACTAAATACGTCAAATGTGGTGGTTTGTTGTAAAGTATCTCTTCGATGATGAAATTTGCAAAAGAAATGACTCTAATTACACAAAGAACAACCTATATATCCGTGCGGAAACATATTAGGAAAGCTGTGATATTTGTAATGATGCTTCTTCGTTTTAGAGTAATCTTTCCGTTATGTCACCGCTTTGTTAAAGCAAATAGAGTAGTCTTTTGTGCACTCTTTGCTAATTGGTGCTTGTCAGAATACATAGACTTAGTGGAGACTCCCCATATTATTTCAGGAGGTTCTCTTTATGCTTATGCGCATTGTAATCAGGGGTTTAGGCTCTTTGTCCCCCCCCCCCCTTGTATTCGGCAGTTTCATCAATCAAGGCTTGAGGGTAGCCGTACAAGCCCCTTATTTTCAAAAAAAAAGAACAACCTACTTATAAGAATAAGGACTTAAGAAATTTTAGGTCTAATATGATTGTTTACCATATCGACAATACATTTGTTGTCACATAGGTAAAGTGATTGTTTTTTTGGTAAATTGTATCATATTTCAAGTAAGTATCATAAATACGACCATAATTACCACTTTACACCTCAATTGTTGTAACTTATAGTAAAATGTATTGTCAAACGAGTAATTATCTCATGGATGATGAGATTTACACAAGAAAAGTATAAGTTACAAAATAGAGAACTTTATTACACAACTAAGGACTCGCACCTCATTTACTATGTATACATAAAGTTTTACCACTTTTACAACAATTTGTTGTCACATTAGTAAAATGGTTCTTATACTTGTAATATGAAAAACTACCACAAATAAAAGCTTGATTATTACTTTTACAACAATTCGTTGTCTCATAGGTCAAATGGTTCTCAAAATTGTAATATTGAAGAATTATCACAAATACAACCTTGGTTACTACTTTGGACCTCAATTGTCGTAAAATCAAGGAAGAACATCGTCAAATAAGTAAATAACTCCTAAAGGATAGTAATTACAAAATAGACAACCTCATTACACCATAAAGGACTCACTGCCAATTTACTAATATGTATGAGGTTTTACCACTATAATAACACATTCTCTTTTTATTGGTAAAGTGGTTCTGAAAACTTATAATAGTGAAGTATTAACACTTATAACAACTAAACTACCATCTTTTACCACAATTCGTTGTTTCTTTGGAAAAATGGTTATCAATCTTGTAATAGTGAAGTGTTAACACTAATAACAACTTGATTACCACCTTTTACCATAATTCGCAGTTCTATGGCTTAGACTTGGAATATTGAAACATTACCACATATAGAACTTTGGTTACTACTTTTGACCTCAATTATCGTAAAATCAAGAGAGAATGTCATTAAATAAATAATTAACTCATGACCACAATAATTACAAAACGGAGAACCTCATTACACCGTTAAAGAATCACCGCCAATTTTTAATACACATTTCAATTCTTCTGATATCTTACTTTTTTTCTCAGTTTTTGGCTCGTCCATAAACCCAAGAAACCTCTCACTGTTTCTTGATTTGGTGAGGATGAATCACCAATCTCCTCTCCAATCGTCATTTGCAGGTTCTAGGCAATACAACTTTGTTTCTTCTTCTCCCAATTCTCTGATATCTTACTTTCTTTCTCTTAATTTTGTTGATTCTTATCATGGTATCAAGAGCCAGGTTCGATCAGCAATCGGTATCGAAGCCCTAGCTACTTGTGTTTCATGACGCCTCTGCATCTCCTTGCTTAGGTTTTCATATTAGAGTTTGATTCAAGCTTAATTCAAATAAGTTCATGTCTCCATAGATTTGGAAAATTTGAGAATTTCATCTAGATTATCGAAATTTGTTGATATTTATGGCTTCGAAGCCTTGGATTTGTGTTTGAAGCCTACATCTACTGTTTTTAGTACAAGATCATTGTGATTCATTGAAGTTGAAGAAGTTTGAAACCCTAGATTTTACTAGAAATTGATCAACGACTGCTAATGATTGTCAATTGGTAAAATGATTCAACGACTGCTAATAGTTAAGTATTACCCAGAAATATCATTATAAAAAAAGAAGTATTGCCCAGAAATATCAACGTTTCTATAACGTTGTTGATCAATTGGTCAATTGTACCCAGATCATAGTGCCCAGATATTGTTCTTTAATTCTTCCATACCTATAAACATAGCCATTGCCCGTACTCTTACAGTCTTACCCAATACCTATACCCGTACACATACCCAATACCCATTCCAGATCTTGTTGTTCGACAGAGACGTCGACCAAGAGTCCAAGACCAAGTCGAACCAGACCCGGCGACAATGTTTGAACTGATCGCCAGCAACCCAGAAGGCTAGACCCGCTGCTGCAAGACGACTGGTAATGAGTTCCTGGATGGGATTTTCAATGCAAAGCTTCGTGATTTTAGATTGGCAAAGCTCATGGATTATGATAGGAGCCCTGTTTCGATGCTGACAATACATAACCATTGTACTTTTCATCACTAAAGAATACACCTTTATTCTATGTTCCGAGTCATTAACATACTATAATTCACCAACTGTTAAAACATTTTCTTTAATCTGAATGTCAGTAACATGAAAGAAACAACCAAAGGCATTTGCATTTGAAAGAATCAATAATCAAGGAAAGCAAGAATAATCAATTTCATTCATTCACACTACATATCATGATATCACAAATAAACAAAAGATGGAAACTGGAACAAACTCCTAACATAACAAATAAACATGCATCATTGCCCCTGTAAAAATGTAAATTGGAACTATATATGCAAACTGATGCATCACTGTGAATATATAAACTGTGAATATGCATCATTGTGAATATGTTAACTAACTACTATCCGAACTTCCTAACATAACAAATAGACATATCATGCATCAGTGTGAACTAGAATCTTGATTCAATTCGTTATCATGAAACCTGTTACTTTCTTCAATCAGTTTATGGCTTATTAAACAATTTTGTTAAAAATTGCTTTGAATAAAATAAAGTAAACAAGAGGAATTTCAAAGTTGAGTGAATTTGTTTATCATAAATCCATAATGCATAAGTGCAAAGTGCAGAATTACAAGTAGAAGCAAAATTAGAATCCCATTCTACGATATTAAATAAAATAATATCATATTCAATCATCATATTAGAATCCCAGAACTAGAAGCTGTTTACCAAATTTCCATATTCAACCAAGTTTCCAAATCTCCATAAACGAAAACAACAATTTTCTTTTCAATACAAAGCCCAGATTATCAGTACTTCAGTAGGCAGTGATTTAGACAAGAACTGAAGAAGAGAGAAGCCCAATTCAAATTCCAAATTTCCAATTCAATTCAAATTACAAAGAACTGAAGAACAGAGAACATTGATTACGTTCAGTTACTGGTCGAGAGAGAGAAGAGGAGGCTGAAGTCGACTGGTCAACTGAGGCAGAGAGAACGAGCGGCGCGGTGGGGCGGTAGAGAGAGAGAGAGAGAGAGAGCGACGAAGGACGGAAGGAGAGATTAGCAATTGGTTTTGAGTGAGAAACCTGCCCAAGTCAAGTATAACACAATTGAGGTATGAGAGACTTAATTGTCTGATGTATTAAAGAAGAAGATGGAATACCCATCTTATACAAACTCTTACTCAGAAGAGATAATTAAAAACAATGTACATGGAGGAGCCACTAATCTGTTGGAGGTTCCACTAAGACCTACCTAATAACTGATAATGTTCCACTAAACATGTCGGCAGTGCTCTTCCATGTTCTGTGGTTCCTAGCACTCACGCTAACACTCCCCCTCAAGTTGGCGCATATACATCAACCATGCCCAACTTGCTTAGTGAGTCATAAAACGCCTTTCTGGAAACTCCTTTGGTAAGTATATCTGCAAGTTGCTCTTCAGTTGGAACAAAAGGAAAGCTAATAATTTTGGCATCTAGCTTCTCCTTTATAAAGTGACGATCAACCTCCACATGCTTAGTACGATCATGCTGTACTGGATTCTGTGATATGTCAATAGCTGCCTTGTTGTCGCAATACAACTGCATGGTATTTTTGAGTTTGAAACCCAGATCACGTAACAGATTTCTCAACCACAGCAATTCGCACACTCCGTGAGCCATACCTCTATACTCGGCCTCAGCACTAGAACGTGCCACAACTTTCTGTTTCTTACTCTTCCATGTAACCAAATTACCTCCAACAAAGGTAAAGTAACCTGATGTCGACCTCCTGTCTGTAATATTTCCAGCCCAATCTGCATCTGTGAAGCCACAAACCTCAAGAGTGTTGTTACGTTTAGAAAACAGCACTCCCCTTCCTGGAGCTGACTTCAAGTACTTCAAAATTCGCATAACAGCATCCATGTGACTCTCACTCGGGTTATGCATGAACTGACTCACCACACTTACTGCATATGCAACATCTGGTCTAGTATGAGCCAAATAAATCAAGCGCCCAACCAACCTCTGATAGCGAGCTCGATCAGTCGGTACCTGGTCAGGATACTCAGCTAAACAATGATTCTGCTCAATAGGAGTATCAACAGGTCTGCAATCCAACAAACCTGTCTCTGTCAACAAGTCAAGGACGTACTTCCTCTGGCACAGATAGATTCCTTCTCTCCCCCTAGCTACCTCAATTCCTAAGAAGTACTTAAGTTCACCTAAGTCCTTCATCTCGAACTCAGAGGCTAGCTGTCTCTGCAGTCTATCCATCTCAACAGTATCATTGCCAGTAATTACCATGTCATCCACATAAATAATTAGAGCTGTTACCTTCCCTTGTTGATGCTTGAGGAACAAGGTATGGTCTGAGTTGCTCTGTCTGTAACCAACCTTCCGCATGAACTGTGAAAATCTTCCAAACCAAGCACGAGGTGACTGTTTGAGACCATACAGAGATTTTCTCAATCTGCATACAAAATCACCAGGAGAAGCCACTACATACCCAGGTGGAAGGCTCATGTACACTTCCTCGGCTAACTCTCCATGAAGAAATGCATTCTTGACATCAAACTGTCGGAGTGGCCAGTTTAAACTAGCAGCAAATGAGAGCAGAACCCGAATAGTGTTCATCTTGGCAACAGGAGCAAATGTTTCATCGTAGTCTATACCATACGTCTGAGTAAACCCCTTTGCTACAAGCCGCGCTTTGTACCGATTCACTGATCCATCTGCATTATGCTTTACAGTAAACACCCAACGACAACCTACAGCCTTCTTGCCTGGTAGTGGAGGTACAAGTTGCCAAGTATTGTTTTTCTGCAACGCCTCCATCTCTTCCTCCATTGCCTTCCTCCACTTTGGATCCCCCAACGCATCCTGCACTTTGTTAGGTACTGATACAGCAGATATTTGATTCACAAATGATTCATATGACTTAGACAACCTCCTAGTAGACATATAGTTGGCTACTGGATATTTTGATTTGGCAGTGAGAGTAGGTTCATATCTTTTGGCTGATTGACCTCGAGTGGTCCTATTTGGTAATACATGTTGCTCAACATTAGAATCACTACTACTAGTACCAATGGATGGACATACCTCAAACGGGTGATCTTCAGTACCAGGAAGTAGTGGGTCAGGGGTAGAGGCGATAGTAGGAGGGGCAGTTGTGTCTTCAACCTCATTCTCAGTGATCGAAACTGATGCCTGGATGTCTGGAGCTTCTGTTTCTGGAGGTGATGAGCTGATGTTCTCAACTGGATCTGTCAAAATACCTATTGCCTGTGCAACTTCTTCTCTGCTTCCTGATTCCTCCCCCTCTCCATGATACAGTTCTTCAAAATATGAATTCTCCCCCTGAAGAGCTTTATCTGAGGGGGAAAAATAACTCATGTCCTCAAAGAAAGTAACATCCATAGTGACATAGTATTTTCTGGTTGGTGGATGATAGCACTTGTACCCTTTCTGATAACCTCCGTAGCCCACAAACACACACTTAAGCGCTCGGGCATCCAACTTAGACCGCTGGTTTTTAGGAATATGGACAAACGCAACACAACCAAAGACACGAGCTGGAAGATTATGAAATGAAGGTAAGGAGACATGAGATGCAAGAACCTCAAATGGAATTCTTCCCTGAAGGACACTAGATGGAAGACGATTGATAAGATGGGAGGAAGCATGTACAGCCTCGCCCCAAAGATACTTAGGCATATGAGCACTAAAGAGAAGGGCACGAGCCATATCTAGTAAATGACGGTTTTTTCTTTCAGATACTCCATTTTGTTCCGGTGTTTGTGGACATGTGGTTTGGTGAACAATCCCATGGGTTTCAAAAAAATCTTGGAAAACATGATTAACATATTCCCCCCCATTGTCAGAACGAAGGACTTTAATGGTGCTATGATATTGTGTTTGAACAAGAGTACGAAAAGTTTGAAAAGCTGGAAAGACTTCATCTTTGGTTTTAAGAAGAGCAACCCATGACAATCGCGTACAATCATCAATAAATAACACAAAATATCTCATACCGGACACAGTGGGTTCTCGAGAAGGTCCCCAAACATCAGAATGAATCAACTCAAAAGGAATAACACTTTTATTAGAAACACTAGGAGAATAAGTAGCACGATGACTCTTGGCCAAGACACATGTTTCACAATGTAAAGCAGACTCATCCACACCAATAAACAGAGTAGGCATGGTTTTTCTCATAAGACTAAAAGATGGATGCCCTAAACGGCGATGCCACAACCAAATTTCACTTAGCTTATCAGAATTCGAAGTCAAAGCGGCGCAGGGATGTGCTCCTGGTTTCTCCCCTGCGTATGTCTGATCCAGATGGAACAACCTGCCCCTCAGATACCCCCGACCGATTAACTCCCTGGTGAGAAGATCCTGAAAAATCACATACATAGGATAAAAGGTTACGGAGCATTTAGACTCAGTATTCAACTGTGGGACAGATATCAAGTGATGAGACAAGTCAGGCACATATAACACATTATGAAGTTCTAATGTGGGAGTAATACGCACTGACCCTGACCCTAACACAGGAAAAGCTTCACCATTGGCATTGGTGACATAGGACACTGAAGGGGAAGACAACTCAGTAAAATACGATTTATCATAAGTCATATGATCGGAGGCACCAGAATCAATAATCCATGTATCAGAACCAACAAAGTTAGAAACCTTTAAAGCCATACCAATCTTACCACGACCAGCTATAGATACTGTAGGAGTAGCCCCACCTGCTGTATGATGATCCTGTCCGGCCACTCCATAGAAATCTGGTTCTTGAACCAATTGAACAGCAGCTGCTTTCGCCTTAGGATGATAACCTTGTCTTTTAGGCTTAAGGTGCGGGTTCAATTTCCAACAAGTCGCTCGAACATGCCCAACATCATTGCAATAAGAACATTGCGGACGAGGGCGATTGGGAAAGCCTGGTGGAGGTCCTTGCTGATAAAGTGGGACTGATCTCTGCTGTTGGAGAAGCGGTGCTGGTGATTTTGCTTGAATGGCTAGGCTAGACACTTCAACCTGTGCATGTTTGATACTGTCCTGCTGAGACTCATCCTTGCGGATGTATGTAAAAGCTGTGTTTAGACTAGGAGGGTCTGTCATTCTGAGCAATTCTCCTTTGGCATTGTTATGCTTATCATCAAGCCCTCTCAAGAATACATGAACTCTTTCAAGTTCCTTCTCCTTCTGGTACCACACAAGATCCTCCTGATTCTTGATCTTACAAGGACGTTTCTGATCAATTTCAGCCCATACATTCTTCAGCTTGGTGAAATACACAGCTATTGATTGCCTATTCTGTTGCATACTTGCAGCTTTGCACATTAATTCATGAACCTGTATAAAATCAGACTCATTTGTATATAGATCCCCCAATGTCTTCCATATTGCTTCAGCTGTCTCACACCCTTCCACCAATTGTAGCACATCATCAGTCATGGCTTTGAATAAGATTGCCATCACAGATCCATCATCATCCTCCCACTTAGTATAGACATCCATATCCTCGTCACTAGGAGCTTTGGTTATTCCAGTCACATGACCCATCTTGTGTATGCCACGAAGATGGACAGACATGGACAGACATAATCTTCTTCCACGTTCGGAAATTGGTCCCATTGAGTTTTGGACCCCCAAAAGAACCACTGTCTGAACTTCGGACAGAAACCTCAACTTTTTGGACCTCATTGATCTTGGAACTCTGACCTTCATTTTCATCACCACCCATTGCAATAATATAGTAGGAATATCGATCACACAATCACAAAGTATGCAGCGGAATAACAGATCGTGCAATAATAAAAGTTAGTTTTTTTTTTTTTTTTTTTTTTTTTTTTTTTTTTTTAAAAAACTTTCTTTCTTTCTTTTCTTTGGATTTGCACGAGTTTATAACCTCAGATCAAAGTGGAGTTCTGGTCCACGGGAAAATGGAGGCCAGTGAGGGCTGAGTGAAGGCCGCTGGGATTGGCGTGCGCGCGGAGGCTGGGCTGCGCTAGGATCTGCAGTTGGGACGAGTCTACAAGCAGTCTGGGTCGAGGTCGGGGGAGATCGGTGGGTCTCAAAAACAGTCTGGATTGAGGCCGAGTTGAGATCAGTGGGTTTGAAAAGCGGCGCCGGTGGTCTGGGTCCTCTCTGATGACGCCGGGGAATCGATGACGCCGATCTGGGACCTGGGATGACGCCGATCTGGGATCTGGGTCTAGGCTCAGGTTCGTTTCTGGTCTCCTCCGTCACGAGTGTGAAGATCTGCAGGTGAAGTTGCTGAGGTTTGAGATGATCTGCAGGTGAAGATGCTCAGTGAAGTTGCTGAGGTTTGAGATGATCTGATCTTGGGTGAGTCCGATCTTCGGACAGATGAAGGACGCCGATCCGGAAAGATGAAGGCTGCCTGCTCTGATGAAGCCTGCCTGTTTGATGGGTGCAGAGAGCAAATTGCTCTGAGATGGGTGATAAATGATTGCAGGCGAAGATCGGTCTCGGAAGAGACGAAGATCAGTCTGGTCTTGAAAGTGACGCTGATGTGGCAAGGTGAAGTCAACCTTGAAAGGAACAGACGACCTTGAAAGAGGACAAGACGAGGACAAGACGAGGCCGGAATCGATCTGGACGGTAATGGAAAAAGTTGCGTGGAGAAGCTCGGTTCGGAGCTGGAGGTGGAAAAAATAGGATTGGGTTTATTGGCAGAGATAGGGCCAGCACGATTCTGTCAGCAGGACTGTGGCAGGTCTGAATATGCAGGTGAGTCGAGTACCGGTGGTGGGGCAACTCGATGCAGGTGATGATCAACCGTGAAGATGAGGACGGCCGTTCTTGAACAAACGACGAAGTCGATCTGAACACGGAAAAAAGAAGAAGACAAAGTCCGTTTTCGGATCTTCGCTCTGATACCAAGTCAAGTATAACACAATTGAGGTATGAGAGACTTAATTGTCTGATGTATTAAAGAAGAAGATGGAATACCCATCTTATACAAACTCTTACTCAGAAGAGATAATTAAAAACAATGTACATGGAGGAGCCACTAATCTGTTGGAGGTTCCACTAAGACCTACCTAATAACTGATAATGTTCCACTAAACATGTCGGCAGTGCTCTTCCATGTTCTGTGGTTCCTAGCACTCACGCTAACAGCCCAGACCAAACAGACTCATGGTTTTTCCGAGAGAGAGGAAGAACGACGGGAATTGGTGGCCAGAAACTGTAGATTAAAAAAATTTTAACATCCAAGTGTGCTCTGACATGTCTCCCAACATCGCACTTCCTCCTTCCTCTAGTCTTCTCTTCTTCAATGTAGGGTATTCTCAGAGTCGATCAAAGTCTATTAGGACTATATTTCAGTTTGCTAAAAAAAAAACATAAAAAAAAAAATTATCCAGGCTAACGGTTAAGCAGGTTACTGCAATTGAATATTCTAAATCGTTAGATTTATTTCATATCTATACTATTATTAAGAGAACAGGGTTTGTCAGCCAAAATTAAAATTTTTGACATAAATAACCCTACAATATTATAAAACATTAAAGAGCATTTAATCTGTTGGGGTACAAATGTAAAACACAAAATAGAAGAAAAAATAGAAAACTAAAATAAAATAAAAAACCACTTGCCTCCAACACCACCACGTCCAAGCAATTTCACCCATGTTCAGGAACCGCCGGGTACCAACACCATCCCATTTTCATTAAATCAGCCATAAATAACTCTTTGCTCAAATTTACAGCAACTCCAACTGCATAGCTTCTTAAGTTCTTATCTTAATGAATTTTCCTTTAATTTTCTAGATATCTAGCTAATTCGTTGTTGATTTTGTTGAAACTGAGAAGGCTTTTTAATGTGCAATAGGTTCTACAGGAGAGGGAATTGAGAATATATGTCCATTGTTTTTGTTCGCATCTGCATCTGCAAAGCTTGCTTCCCAGGTTTTTGTGCAGTGTGTTTTCTCTCTATCTATACTTTTGTCTGAAACTTGAATCAATGATACACTAGCCATTGCTGAATTTTCTTCTTTATTTTTTTCTCCTTATGATGTCATTGTCTTGCAGCTAAGGGCTAACCATGAAACAATAGGACACTACTTTCAGATCAAAGATCCAGAAGTCTCACTTTGCACTGAAGAGTTCTCAACTTCTCCTAGTTTTCAAAGGTGAGAATCCATTGACTGTATTTCATGTCTGGGACTTGACTTTTATTAGTTTTCTTTATTTTTGGCAATGTATATGCAGACTTGGCTTTTAAACTGCATGAAGCATGCTCCACAAATTCTGATTTCACTGCGTCAATTTCTGCTACCAGGGATGTGTACGTATCATCCATTTGAAACACTAATATAATTTGATTTTTTTTTCTTTTCAATCTGAAACAATAATAATATTGTTATCAAATTAGTAATTGTTTTTATTGTTTTTTTATCATGGTACTATATTTCTGAGAAGAATTATTATTTCTACAACCGACTAAAGATCACATATTTGTTTCACACGCATCGCGTGTGTGGATTGCTAGTTTTAATTATATCCGATGACCTAAAATATTTAAAAAAGTTAGTGTATGTCATACGTTAACATACACTAGAATTTTTCAGATCGGGTCCAAGAACTGGACACCTACCTCCTGTTGGACGAAACAATTTGAAGCTTAATGTAGATGGTGCATTTATGCCTCAACAAATAGATGGAGGAATTGGTGAAGTGCTTCGAAATGCAAGTGGCCTGTTTCTCGCACGTTTTGCTTATCCTATTAAACATGTCTCTTCAGCTAAGCAAGGACATTAGAGCAGTTTTGGATTTGATTCAGTGATTTTAGTCTATGCAGTTACATAATGTTACCATCAAAAGTAGGGCTGGCCTCGGTTCTGTTTTTCAATTTTTTTGCCGGAACCGGAACCGGAACCGATGATGTTTTTCCGGTTCGGTGTTGCTACATTTTTTTGCCGGAACCGACTTGGAACGGTTCGGTTACGGCTTGTAACCGGTTCCTGTACACACAGCAAAGCTATCAAGTTTCTCAGCTTCCCAGCCACGTTATGCTCTGCAATTTCCTCAGTTTCTCCATCAAAGAACACAGCAGAACTGAAGGAGGAGGAGAAGAGAAGAAGAGGAATATGATTGCGGCTAACAGAGGGAAGAGATGAGGTAGGTATGAATATGATTATATAGGGGTTTTGTCCATTTACCCCATTTCTAGGGATTTTTTTCCCACTTACCCCATTAAGTTTTTTTAATTCTCTCTTACCCAATACACTCTAAGGGAGTGTTCCCTAATACCCCATTAAGATTTTTTTTTTGTTTTTAATTTTTTTTTAAAACCATTTTACCCCTCACCCCTTTGTTACTTAGAGAGAGAGAGAAAAAATGGAAGAGAGAGAAACCATAGGAGACTTCGCCGGAGCCCGTCACCGGCCGCCGGAATCCGGCCAACTTTCCCCGGAATCCGGTCACCGGTCGCCGGATTCCGGTCACCGGCTGCCGCCCACCGGAATTTGCTGAAAATCTTACCGGAAAGTTTTTTTTTCCCCCAATAGACATCTATTGCCCCTAATAGAGGGGCAATAGACGTCTATTGCCCCCCAATAGACGTCTATTGCCCCCTAATAGACGTCTATTGGCCCCCAATAGACGACTATCAGCCATGTATTGCCCCCCAATAGACGACTATCAACCATGTATTACCCCCCAGTAGACGTCTATTGCCCCCCAATAGACGACTATCAGCCATGTATTGCCCCCCAATAGACGACTATCAACCATGTATTGCCCCCCAGTAGACGTCTATTGCCCCCCAATAGACGTTTAGATTACCGAAATGGTAATTAATCTTCCTAAAACTACACAAATAAAACTTTGATTAAAAAAAAAAACGAGGAGATTACATCAATTCAAAACGTCTATTGCCCCCCAATAGATGTCTATTACCCCCCAATAGACGCTTTAACAGATGTCTATTGCCCTCCAATAGCCCTCTATTGCCCTCATATTTTCTAAGATAAATGGTCAAAACCCCAAAAAAAAAAAAAAAAAATCTGATTGGGCACCCAGAAAATGATATGGGCACCCATGTCCTCTTCTCCCATCTTTCTGGCTGTAGACCCGGGACCGGAAGTAGTCTTCCGGCGAGGCAGGGGTCGTGGATGATGTCGCTGACGTCCTCCAGGAGCTCGAGCCCAAAGCCTCCTCAAAACCCGATCTGATTGCGCGACCTTGACCTCCTCCTCGACGACACCATCTCCGCCGGTTGGAAGCTCTGGCGACTGGATCAGGGGACAGCTTCGTGTGCTTCTTGCGTTACTTGGAAACACCAGAACAGCCATGGCCGGACGTTTGGATCGGAGATGGCTTCGTGCGCTACTCGAAAACACCGGAACAGCCATGGCCGGACGTTTGGATCGGAGATGGCTTCGTGCGCTACTCGAAAACACCGGAACAGCCATGGCCAGACGTTCTTGCAAGTCGCAGCCATGGCCGGACGTTTGGATCGGAGATGGCCGGACTTCTCTTCCTGCTGCCGCCGGTCTACAGAGAGAGAGAGATATCGCCGGATCGGAGAGGGATGAGAGCTGTGGCCGCGAGAGAGAGAGAGAGAGAGAGAGAGGAGAGAGAGAGAGAGCTTCACCGGTCTGCACAGAGAGAGGGAGGAGAGAGAGAGAAGGATGATGAGTGGCAGATGGTAGTTTTTTAATTGGGTTGAGGGTAATATCGTCATTTTATTTTAAAACGGGTTGGTGGGAATAAAAATCTCTTGTTGGGGTAAGTTGGATGATTTTTATCAATTTTGGTGCTTTGGGTCAAGAACCCTAAAAAAAAAAAGGGAATCTTTCTTGGTCTTTTCTTTTCTCACGGCTGGAGACACATTTAGAAGGGGAATAGGCCATAAAAAAATGGAAAAAAAAAAATTGGTGGGCCGGGAGTGATTAAGGAGACTTTGATTTTCTTGGCAATTTTCTATTGGAGGTGGGCCGACAGGGAGAGAGAAAGGGCATACAGAAAATGTAAAAAAAAGAATAGAGAAAGAGAAAGTGAGACAGGTGGGCCGACAGGGAGAGAGAAATGGGAGTATGGTTGTATTTTATTAGAGAGGAAGAGAAAAAGATAGTACATAAAGTAGAGGTTTATGCTGCACCCCTCGGTTCGGGTAAAACCTGTAACAAAAGTTAGGAACCGAAACCGAACAAATATGTACTATATTAGAACCGAACCGAAAAAAAAAAACTAAATTGTGAGAGAAAACCGACCCGAACCGCACCGAACCGGCCGGTTCGGACCGGTTCTTCGGTTTTTCGGGTCTAAAATCCCAGCCCTAATCAAAAGTGATTGCTTAATGGCTACTAATGGCATTATGTGCAGTAATTATGATCCGGCAGAGGATGGCAACCTACTTGATGACATCATATGTGGCATGAAGCATATTGGAGCACTGCAGATACACCACACAGCCACACTCCTAGAGCTTGTAATGGAGTTGCTCATAGACTTGCTAGTACATCATTTGTATCTAATGAAAAATTATAGTGGTTCACCATGCATCATAATGTATTATATATATATATGGATGCTCTAAGTTTCGATTGTAATCATCATTCATCGTTCAAAATAGTTCGAATACACCTATTCAAAACACAATTATGGTACAAAATATTAACGGTACGTAAAGAGATGTGTGATGACTTATATTTGATAATTAAGATCCATAAAATTGCATGCATAGATATTATATTAAAATATTTTGCATGGTAATCGTGATGAGACATTTATAAAAGATAATAGTGTCTTTTGAAAATCTCCCCATGTCGTTGATATTTTATTTATTTATTTAATAAACACATATTGAAGCAATGAATAAGTGCACTTTCACGAGCGTGAAAGAGTTTTTTTATGAAATTAGTTTTTTTTTTTGGTAAGGATCTGATATGAAATTAGTAGTATTACAAGCAAGCAAGATTATGTTGTGGTGGCATGGAATAAAAGAGATAGTACTACAAAATGAAACTCCAGGTAGCACTGAATGCACTGATTTATGGAATGGGTATTCACAAAGTACTGCAGGTTTGGACACCCCAGCTACTCAGCTAGCATGTTCCATTAGCCGCCACGAGAGCTATAGTGTCAAGGAGGTCGACAACTAGGAACCATTTCTATAATCAGTTTACCTCACTTGCAAACGATTTACTCTTAGCATGTGAAACTGTGGATCGTATTACAAGGTTTCTCATATAAGTCTTATAGTTTGAGGACATAGTTCATTCATTAATTATTATTATCTATCCTGCAGTAAAAGTGATTTGGAGATGGAGTAAAAGATCAGAAAACTGCAGTAATGAAATGAAAGCTAAACTGCTAAAGCTAGCACATGTGCAAACACAAGCAACTCTCAAAGTTAAACGTTTGGGAAAAATGCAGCAACAGTGTCCGGACACTATGAGGACTGTCAAAATGATACCTGAACTTACAAAGTTATCAATGTGATACCTGGACTCATTTTTTCGTATCAACATCGTACCTACGACCAAATTCCGTCATGGAATCGTTAAATTTAAGGGTAAAATTGTCTTATTACACATTTTTATTAAAAAAAAAAAAAACAGAAGAAATTTCTTATTTCTTCTCTCTCTCCTCTCACTCTCCTTCTCTCCTCGCCAACACCAGACCACACCAGTCGATCAGTTCAACCAACACCACCGCCGTGCCCATCAAGCCCATTCGCTTTCTCGATCTCCGGCGAAACCCTTTTTCTTCCTCATGGTCCTCTTCTTCTTCACCCTCGTCCTCTTCAGCAATGGGCAACCTAACCCCCTGCATCCTCGTTTTCCAGACCTTCGTCGGCATCGTCGGCCTCTGACTTCACTCTCAATTCTCTGGCCTACAATTGCCTCTGATTGAACCCAAAATCCCCGGCTTAGCTCAGAGGGACGACCAATTCAGTGATGGGGCTTCACCCATTTACACACTCTCTTCGCCCAATGGGTTTTGGTCCAAGCATCGCGACGATGTCAGCTACAATTGTAATACCCGAAAAATTCAAGTTATTTTCCGAGAACATTTTAGAATGATTTCGTGGTCATGGGAGAATGTACGAAGCTTGGAGAAGTGTAGATTTAGTTCGAACGATTTTATTTCGAAAACGTACGTTAATTAGGGGCACGCGAAAATCGACTTTTTATACGTACAGAAATTGGGAAAACTTCCTTCACGAAAGTTGTAGAGCTCGTCGATACGATCGCGTGCATATGCGGAACGCAAAAATCAAAGTTCGTATGAATTAGTTATGTTTTTTTGAAAAGTTTCCAATTTAGTATAAAACTTCCATTTTCGGAAATTTCCGAAAATATTTTCAGAATTTCCAAAAATGGAAACCGGCTGCAGATTTCCTCCCGAAGCCGGAAATCGCCTCCAAACTTCCACCGGCCATATCTTCCTCCACGGGCCACCAATCTTCACCAAACTTCTTCCCTTGGCTTCGCCTGGTCCTTGCGCACCCGTATGTGGCAGCCTTCCACGGCGGCGCGGTCTGTAGCGGCGGCGGGGAGCTTGAACCGATTTGAGTTCGATTGTAGTCAACGCCGGTTTTCTCCTAGCTCCGGCCACCAAAACTTCCGATCCTTAGCTCTATGAACTCGCCTCAACCTGCTGATCATCATACCAGAAGGATCGCACCTGGAGTGACCGGTTTCACGTTCGTCGGAGCTCGACCGGTTTTCGATCGAAAACCAAAACCTTTCGATCGTGATATCTCGAGCTGTAGTGCATCGTTTTGATTGATTCTTGAACCAGTGAGTTCACCTTGATGTTTTGAACAACTCTCCAGAAGGGATCGAGGCCGGAGGATGAAGTTTTCACGTCGAAATCATAGCACATCGGTTTCTGCAATTCTTCGCGGGTTTCTGGAAAATTTTCGGCCAAACCCAACTGTTTAGGTAATTTCCGGCCACCTCCTTTCACTTTCAGACTTCATGCTAGTTATGAAAATTGTTAAGCTTGTTGAGATGAAGAAGGGCAGCCCGGCCCCGACACCATTGGCGGTGGTCGGCGGCGGCTCTGCCACTAACTCCGGCGGCCCTTTCCGGCCACCTCCGGGGATCAAAAATATGGTTTCTGTACATTTTCAGATTCTATAATTCAATACGATCATTTTGATATATTATACGCAATTTTTGGATATCGTATGATGAAGTTATGAATTTTTAAGTTTCGATCGATTTCGATCGTTAGATTTGTGATATGTGAAGTTAGGACCGTCAGATGGACTTGTAGTTTTGATATGATGATCTTATGACTGTCCCAGTGGCTTTTTGTGGTCATGGGCGAAGATCCGACCGTTGGATCTTCGTATAAATGCAAAACAGTGATTAGGGAGGCGATTCGTGAGAATCCGTCCGTCGGATTTTCGTATAAATTTGTGAAGATGTTAGTAAGGACGATTCAGGAAGATCTGACCGTTGGATCTTCGTGATGATTTTTGGAGGGTGATCCTAAAGGCGATCCGTGAGGATCCGACCGTTGGATCATCATTTAATTTCGATCCAACCGTTGGATTGTCGTTTGAGTATGTTTTTGAGCTATTGGCTAAAATAAGGTCATGTGTGATTAGGTGATTGACGGTCTCCCTTGGGTGAACGATTTCGGTGTGTATTGTGTTGAATTGAAGACGCAGCGGGAATATCGAGGTGAGTAAACCTCACATGGTTCATATTACGAACCAAAATTACCTTACTTAAATCGTAATGGATTGAAAATGTTTGACGAAAATGAATATTTGTTTTAAAATACATGGGCTCGATCTTCTACGATCCATAGGTAAGTAAAAGGTATTTTAAACTATAAAAGTGAATTTTTCGGTTTTCACTATGTGTGGTTTATAGTTGGTATTAGTGGTCATCCATGAGCGGATGATTATGTATATATATATTTACGTGGAATATATATATTGGTTGACGTGTGATTGGTGTGTTGATATGATTGAGAATGGATTGGTGATTTTGGAGTTGTATTTTGAGTACATATTTACACAATAATAGTACGTATCATGGAATTATTGATCATATTGTGTGAAAGAATATAGTTGTACTCGATTTTGGATTTAGGGTCGATGTAGTGACCAGTATGAGGGTATAGGATGCTCTAATCAGTGGATGATGGACTACAATACAGTTAGAGCTCTAGTCTGTCAGTCACCGTGTTTGTATAAATACGCTTTCGGGGTTTTGAGAAGAAAGATGTGAGTTTAGATCCCGTATTAATCATCGGTGATTTAGAGTTGGTGATTTTAGTGACTGATTTTGGGAGTACCTGTGTGGTGACATGTGGGAGTACCTGTGTGGCGATATACTCCCCGTGTGGTGATATGTGGGAGTACCTGTGTGGCGATATACTCCCCGTGTGGTGACATGTGGGAGTACCTGTGTGGCGATATACTCCCCGTGTGGTGATATGTGGGAGTACCTGTGTGGTGATATATGGGAGTACCTGTGTGGTGATATGTGGGAATGACCACATGCAATGGGAATAATTGTAGGTTGTGGGAAAGACCACTTAGGTGATATTGAGGTTAGGGGACTGCGGGGATGTATTCTTCATTGATTTCTGTGTGTTGGCTTGATGCTGCTTTGTGGTTGTTGTGATTGTTGGTTGTTTTGCTTGAGTTAAAAGAAATATGATTTAATAAATCAACCGTTCATTTCTTGTTTACTCATACGAGCTGTCAAAAGCTTACCGGGTTTGGTGTTGTTGCAATCCCGGTACACTATTCAAATTGTGTAGCGGGTAATCCTGCAGGTCAGGAGAATCAGGGCGGTGATCGTACGGGTTAGAGTATTTGTCATAGATTTACAGCAATTGTAATAGTGAGATGAGTTAAGCTCATTTGAGCCTTACAATTTGATTTGGTGAGAGTGTGTTGTAATAAATAAATTGAGGATTTGGTTTATTGTAATATTGAGAGGTGTGAAGTGTGGTTGTTTGTGAGAAAAAATTTCAGGACGTTATTTGTAATTGTTATTATTCATGTTTCGGACTTTGAATTGATTATTCAAAATTCGGGGCGTGACAACAATAAGCTCCATAAGGTACTCAAATTGATTGGAAATTATTGAATATATGCTTGCCCAATGGGTTTGAGATTGGTATAGATCACTTTTGTGTGCTGTGTTTCGTTTGATGAGTTTTATGGGTGATTAGAGTTTGAATTGGATCTTATAATTTGATGGAGGGGTTGTTGAGTTTCTGTATGTGTGGTTGTTCATGTCGGGAATGACAGAGGTGGTGTTGCATGTCGGGAATGACAGAGAGGTTGTTCATGTGGTTGTTGATGGTGTGGAGGTGGTGTTGCATGTCGGGAGTGACGGAGAGAATGGCGGGGTGGGATTGGAGCTGTGATTTGAGAGTGGAGGGCTGGCGGGGTCTGAGTTTCTGATCAATGGTGTATACAAGGGGGTCGGAGGAGAGAACGAGAGTGGTGGTGGCTAAGCCATTGGCGGCAGCGGCGGGGGTGAACTTGGACGATCAGTTCAACAGGCGGAGCAGGGTGAGGAGGTGCCTGCTGTGATTCACCGTGGCCGTAATCGCTTAAGGCGGCGCCGGTGTTCTTCAAGGCCTTGACGTAGCCGGAATGGCCTGCTACTGAGATGATTTGAATCTTGATGATTCAAATCAGGGGAAGAACTCCGAAGAAGAAACCAAAAAAGAAGAAGAAGAAAGAAAGAAATAAAGAAAGAAAGAAAGAAAAAAAATTTGAGGGTAAATCGGTCTTTTTGTCTTCATTAAGTGACTCACGTGCATGGCACGTGCAAAATTTAATGATTCCGTGACGGAATTTGGTCGTAGGTACGATGTTGATACGAAAAAATGAGTCCAGGTATCACATTGATAACTTTGTAAGTTCAGGTATCATTTTGACAGTCCTCACAATGTCCGGACACTGTTGGTGCATTTTTCCCTAAATGTTTTGTTAAGGACTACTTTTTTGGTAGGTAATTTTTAAGTGTGAACAAAGAAATGAACTACTTTTGTATATAATCAAATTATATTGAGGAGGTAATACCTTGGGTATGGGCTGTTTTTGATAGCTTTCTGACCATATTTTCTTCATCTGTATCCGTTTTCTAGATGATCAACCTCACTCTTGGTCATGAAGGCAAATCGAGGCCGTCTTTGCTTTTTCTCTGCTTTCTTCTTCACTATTTTGCTCCTGCATATAGGCGTGTTCATCATCACCGTTAATTAATCAGATCAACTATGCATGTCATCTTTGTGCAAATCTTGAATATAATTAATCAGATTGTACATATATTATACATTACACTCATATATATATAATTAATCAGATTGTACTTATACTTGTGTGATTGTAGTTAGCTATGTCAACATTATACTTATAAGCACATTGTTTGCAAATCAGATAGGCTTTGGTCTACGTAGTTGATATACCAATTTAAAGCTGCAACGTACAGTCTAGATTATGTACTTATAAATAATTTCATGCTTGAATGCAGCAAGATTTGGAGAAGGCTGAAGAGGAGAGAAAGAAATTAAATGTTGATATTAGTCCTTAAGTTAGAGAAGACATCTATGTAGAGGTTTTTGGGTCAGAGAAGCATAACCGAGTGAGGAGACTTGGAATGGGAGTATGTTGGTGTGATGTTCCATATATTCATACTGAGAAAAGATGTATATCAAGCACTTTGGAAGCATTAAAAGCAACAATTGAGGAACAATGCTTGGAGACCGCAAGATTGAGGAGTGAGGCTGAAAAGGAGAGAAATGAAGCTGCTGAGACGAACAAACAATTCACCGTAAAAATGGAGGAGTTTAAGAAGTAGCAAGAGGCAGCTTTGGCAGAGAATATGCAAGGAAGGTGAAGGAACTAGCAACACTTGAAATTGGTAGATGGATGAAAGAAGTTGGTTTTTCAGGGATTGAGATGACACCACAAGTAGATAGTGACTCAATGACAAAGCTTGCATCAGTCCAGGAACAATGCACTTGACCTGTGATTCCAACCCCAGCCATCAATGATGTGTATCGACCCGAAATGCCTCAAACTATTCTAGATTCACAGTAGAAATAAAAGGGTTAATTTTACCTACAGTTATTTAGTTTGATGGCCGTTATGTTTTTGTCTACTTTGAGTTAGTTCTCAAAGCATTTTGATGGAAATTATTCTTGGACAAGGATTATGTTGTTAAAGGGGGAAAATCTTAGTGATATTCCACCTTCAACAACAATGTATTCTAGACAGTAGCCTTGTTTTTTGTAATCCAAAAATTTCATTTGGTACGAAATATATTTTGCTAGGAATGTAAAGAACATCTTGCTATGAATGTAAAGTTTAATATTTTCGATTGAATTGTGGATTTGTTCACTTTATTTTAGTAATTTATTTATTGTAGAGAAATAAAAGTATTATTATGGTCAGGTGGCAAATTAATTAGCAGAAATAATTTTTTTTAAATGTTGTTACTCTTACACACAGAAATTGGTTACAGTTAGCGTATAAGAATTTCACACGGAAATCCGTGGATCAATAAGGTTCCAGGCTTTGACACATAAATCAGAATGAGTTGTCCTCCACGCAGAAACCTGTGTGAGATAGGGTTTACATATTTGACACAGAAATCTGCGTGAAGGAGGGAGTTGTTCACAAGGATTCCTTTTCATTACGGTCATTTATATTTGTGGAGAGATAGCGGGGCCCACGTCTAATAACAGACTTTTAAATCCGTGTGAAATGAGTATTAACCCCCTCCAAACAGCACGGTAAATCAACATGTCCGTGTACCGTAGGTAAAAGCCTTCACACACTGAAATCTATGTGAGAAAGTCTTATTTCACACATATTAAAATCTGAGAATAATTATTATTTTGCTAGTAGTGAAAAGAAAGAAAAAAAATATCTCCACACCAACGGTGACTTTGGTGTGGAGGTTGGACAAAAACGGTGAATTTTCGGTTAAAACGGCTTACCGGTTTTCGTTTTTTCATTCTTCTTGCCGGATTCCTTTTACTCTGGCGGTAAATGGGAGATTTTGGAAGAGGATTTGGAAGGTTTCGATTCCTAATGCAGCAAAAGTGTTTGCTTGGAGGGTGTGTCATGATATTTTACCATCAGTGGAGAGGTTAGCTACAAGGCATATTCAGGTAGAATCTCAAGGATGCGTTTTGTGTGGCGGAGGCAGTGAGTCACTTTACATCTATGTAGAGATTGTCATTTCACGAGACAGGTGTTGCAGGGCTATGTGATCTTGAGGAGGACATGTTTTGATCCACAAGTAGCAGACTGTGATTTGTTGACATGGTTTGATTATTGTGTGAAGACATTATCTCTTACAGAGTTGGGGGTGTTGATTTTCCTACTGTGGAGCATTTGGAAAGAAAGAAACTCACGAGTCTGGGAGGGGAAGAGTGCGTTGGCTTGTGATGTTTTGCTTAGAGCTGACGCTCGTATGCAAGAGTTTCGTGTTCATAACACCAACTCTGTAGTGGCTGGTGCTAGAAGAAGAAGAGTGCAAATATGGGTGGCTCCATCAGGAGGAGTGTTAAAATCAATGTTTATGGCTCCTTTCATCATAACACTAGGTCTGGAGGTTTTGGTTTTGTGATTAGAGATTCAGGTGGTGCCATGTTAGCTAGAGGTGCAGGTCCTCTACGCGGACTGATATCAGTAGAACATGCCGAAGTTTTGGCTTGTAGGAATGCAATTAACTTTGCAATTGATCATGGCTTCGTTCCAGCCCTTTTGGAGACTGACGCACAAGAGGTGCAACGTCAACTAGTTGCCCAAGCCAGCCATAATGCCTCAACCTGGCCTTGAGACGACTTTATGAGGATCTGAGTCTATTCTTGGATTCTCAAAATATTTTGAAAGTTAGTTATGTTAGTAGAAAGGCAAATGTAGTTGCCCACATGTAGAAAGGCTGGATTACTCTGATCACAAACCCCGTAGTGTACGTAGCTATCAAAATTGTTCTTATATTACTCTAAGTATGCTATATTTGGTGTTATGCCTTCTACATTGATCTTAGTCCGGGTTCTTTATCTATCCTTCAAGATTATACACATAGATATGCTTCCGTTGCCACATTGTCCTATTGAAATACATTCAGTTGTTCATGAGCATAAATTAAGAGAAAAAAAAAATACATTGTACTCTGATCCAAGAAGAATAGTTTAATAAATACAGTGAAAATATTACTCAAGTGAACTTTCAAAGTTAATTATATATGTCTATTAATTCACTCTATTGTCCAATTACATCACCGGAAACCTAACATTGACTACAACCAACATCCTCTTCTTTTATCTTTTTGTACTCCTCAGGCCAAGGAAGATCCCTGCTGTTACAAAGAGCAAAAACTGCAGCTTGAATCTGGAGAACAATAGAAAGTTTGAGTAACATTGAGGCATAGATAACCTTCTGTCATAATTGAACCTGGAGGTAATTTTATAAATATAATTATTAATACTTTACCTTTGCTTATCTCATAATTGCTTAATTTGCACTATTAGGATCAAGTGGAAGGACATTGTAGGGATTAAAGAACCAATGGTTCTGTCTTTTCTACAGCATGGTTCCATGTTACTGTGCATTTGTAAAAAATCAATTATCATCAATTTTGCTCTAAGTACCATTTGTTGGCTTAAGTATGTACAAGATAAAAAGCATTTAAAAGTGTTTATATTGTCTACACACTCCAGAAATTCTCAGATCAAATCATCCCATTAGGCATGCACCTTTTACTTGTTGTAATGTTGGACTGTTGCATGAAGAGTGTTTGATCACTAGAAGGACCATTGACTGTTTGGTAGAGCAACAATATTAGAAGAAAAGGCTCAGGTAAATTTGAGAAAGATAGCATTTGGGTAAGGAGGGTGGGCCTAGAGTGCTGCACGGCAGCATAAAGATTATATATTATTTACATGCTATTATATATTGTTTGAAATGATGACATCAGACTTAATTAGATATTATTTCCCTTTTGCTTTGCATGTTTAGCTCAAGAAGCATGGTCATGAGCCCGATCCTATTCAGTTTTTTTATGATAAGCATACACGGAATGACGAAGAAAAAACATGGATTGATGAAGTTGCTGAGCGGACACACGTGAGCTTTTTTTATATATTTCATAATCTGTTGCACACTAAATATAACCAGCCCATAATAAGTTAAGTATTTTCTCTCATAGGCTGGTATGCAAGAGAAGTTGGTAGAAATTGTTGCAGTTGAAGGTAATGAGACTACAGAGATGCGAGAAAGAGCATATGTTGCAGTGATGGGACCTGAGAAACGTCACAGATTTCGCGGTTATGGACTAGGTGTAATACCTGATATGGTGCCTTATCTTCAAATTGATGGTAGCTCATCATCACACAAATCACATGGAAGACATTATGCTAGCTTGCAGTCACAATTTATGGAGTTAGAGTCCAAGTACCAACAACAACAAGAGCAAGCACAGGTGCAGCAAGTTCAAACTCGGGAACAACTCTTGCAAACCCAACGAGAATTGGCAATGTTAAAGCAAATGATACAATCCCAGCAATCTACTCCACCTTCACAACAATCTTCTCAGCCTTTGCAGCAACCATCCTTCCAGATGCCTACTTATCCTCCTCAAATGTACTGGCCTGAACCGCAGATCTATCCTCAAATGCCTTATCAGCCTCAACATGCTTATCCTACCACTGGACTAACTGGATTGCTTATGGGAGATACAAGTGTCCAAGAAAATGATTTGTTGAACCAGCTTAGAGCTTCATCGAATCAAAGCTCTCGTGGATCTGAGCAATAGATTTTTATTATTTCCCTTTTTGATCATTAGATGCTAATTGATAGGCATTTGACTAGATGATTTGTGACTTTTTTAATAACAAGTATTTTGTAGACTCATAGACTTGTATTTTAAGATGCATCAGTAAAGATTTGTTGAACAGGAAATAAATTTATATTATATTTTGTTGCCCAGAAAAAATTTATATATATAATTTATATATGTCGTTAGTTATAGATGGATTCACTGTTTCTTTCCAATGCCAATCGAACTGGTGTACTAGTGGTTAATAATAGATGGATTCTATTATTAATAATATCAAATATTCTAATAAAAAATATATTAAATAAAATATTTCTTCCGTCTCTAAAAGTAATAGAGACACCTTAAATTGTCATTGGCAGTTATTGTCCATGTGGCAGTGAATAAGTAATAGAGACGGAACTTTTTATCTAAGTGTCTCTAATAGGTTTTAGAGACGCAACCTATAGGGAAGAAAGTCTAATTTGTCACTCCTTCTATTAGAGACAAATTTAAGTATATTTTAGTCACTAATATATTTTTAGAGACGTTTTGTGGCGGTCTCTAAAATATATATTGGTGTAGTGGTTAGTAGAAAGGCAAATGTAGTTGCCCACATGTTAGCTGCACATGATGGTACTATTGTGCAGGATTGTTTTTATATTTCAGTCCCTAGCTTTCTAGCAGCTGCTATTGCAGCTGAACTTCCAGTTGTGTAATATGAGTTTATCAATAAAGGGCTTACATCTTTCTATCAAAAAAAAAAAAAAAAAAAAAATCTTTATTAGGGAAAAACAATTCAGATAATCTGAAAATATAATAATAAAATCTGCTCTTCAAATAGCGGGGTGAAATTGGCATCTACCCCTCCCAATTTTTTTTTAAGGGAAATGATGCAAAAGGTCATATTAGAGTATGAAATGATAAAAAGATCACCTAGTTTCCCACTTGATAAAAAGGTCCATAACAAATTGTTAGTAATATTAATATAGTCCTTATAAATGATGAGGTGATGTTAAAAAAGGTCAATTTTTAATTTTTTTGATTCCAAGTATGCCCTTCAAGGCAGTACACGTTTATAACTTTTCATTCAAAATTTTAGATATCTAATTTTCTCTCTCTCTTTTGATCAGAAAGCTTGATTCGATTTGCGCTTGGTCTCTCTCTATGACGATCTGAAATCTCAGTTTTGGATCTTCAATCCAGAGCTTTGTTCTCTTTTTCTCGATCTCTGGCACCATCGCTCTTCGCCTTGATCACGTCACTTTTTCTTCTTCTTCGTCTTTCGCCGTGATCAAGCTGAAACACGTCGCCCTCGGCGAGAATGGAAGGATTGAAATTGCAAGGATCAGATTATGAACAAGGCGAGGTCCTACTCGTTCAGCCAGAAGGCCACCAAGGAGATCTCCTCAGTCGACGATGACATCAACATAAGCTCGCATCTCTCTCCATTTTGATTCAACTTGTTTGATCTGGTTTCGCAATCCTGAATTGTTGTGTTTTGGATCAGAAATTTGAATACTTTAGATACTTAATTGAGTCATTAGGTTAATTCATTTAATTATTGTTTAATTGAATCTTAGGATGATTGATTTCCCTGTTATATGTGTTAAGATGATTGAATCTTAGCTGTAACGCATGAAAATTGTATGGTCTTGCTTCCCTTGTTGATGGGATTTTTGTTATAATTCATCAACAAATTTCTTTGTATTGGCATGTTCTGCCTCATAATCGCCAAGTCAGTTACTTTCTGAGATTGTGGCTTCAAAACTGTGTAACCATAGAGGGAATGGAAAGGTCGTATTTGATGCTGCCAGCTATGTCATTTATTTAGCTCATTTTCAAACCTGACATGATGTGTTTATGGTGGTTCAAGTCTGGTGTGAGATGTTGATATATTATTCAACTTCTTTTCTTGATAATTATATACAAGGGGGTTTATTAGTACGTTGCAGTATCTCTTTGCTTTATAGGCTTGTCAAAATTATGGATTGTTTTACATCTTTAGCATATATTAGGCGTTGTCAAAACTAGGTACTAGAACATACATGCCAGGCCTAAAAGTGTTTTGAAGTGTGGCTCAATTGAAAATTATGTTTTTTGTTATGAAGGAAGTCTGTCTACATGAAGCCATTGTTTTTTAGTGCTTGGAAGAATTATAGTTGATGCTTATCATTCTTTGAATTGGTTTAGTAGAATTTTCAAACTAATGGGCATTGTTGGATCAATCATTTTTAGGAACATAATCAGCTAACTTTGAGATAGCAGCTCTAGGCCGGGTTAACTGATTGATTTTGTTATATTCTTGCTTCTTTTTCTTGATTTCTTATTACCCAATGGTGGATTCAGAAGAGATATCAAGTGTGACTCAATTTAATCCTTGTCAATTGTCTCTGTTTGCAGGGAATTTATGATGATATGAACTTGGGATTTTACCTTGTTGCATATGATGACATTGGGGGCATTTCCTGCCAAAAGGCTTGCAACTCATCTAGTCACATTTGTAGTTTCACTCGGGTCATCAGTAAGCACCCAATCTTTTGGACTACAGGCCCTACTTTTTCCGGTCTCCGTTTGTCCCAAAGGAAGAAAGTTTATATAATAGTCGCATACATATTCGACAAAATGCCGTAGCAGATCACATTCACCAGCTCACAAGAATTGAAGTGGTCTCTTGCATTCTTTGAATTTGTCGGTTGCTTAATACTTTTACACCTAATAGGCTTTTTAGCCTTCCATGACGCAGTAATTTCCTTTGTTGAAGTTAAGACATTATATAATAGGTTTACTGTAATCATATAGCCTGAATTTTGTCTCCAACAATTTAGTTAATGAGTTTCAGAAACTATGTCATTGACCATGTCACTGTCAATCCCTGGCTACGTCACTGTTAACTTCAAGTCACTGGCTAAGTTACTGGCCATGTCACAATCATGAACATGTCACTATCAATCCCTGACGAAATCATTGTTAACATCAAGTCACCAGCAAAGTCATGGACCATGTCACTGCCAATCTATGGCCAAGTCACTGTTAACCTCATGTCACAAATTATGTAACTGATCATGTAACTGACCATGTTACTTACAATGTATGTAACTGACCATGTAACTGATCATGTAACTGACCATGTAACTTACAATGTATGTAACTGACCATGTCACTTACAATGTATGTAACTGACCATGTAACTGACCATGTAACTTACAATGTATGTAACTGACCATGTAACTGATCATGTAACTGACCATGTAACTGATCATGTAACTGACCATGTAACTTACAATGTATGTAACTGACTATGTCACTTACAATGTATGTAACTGACCATGTAACTGATCATGTAATTGATCATGTGACTTACAATGTCTGTAACTGATCATGTAACTGACATTGTCATTGACATGGCTGTTTGGACCCAAAATGACCCAAATGGAACATGAACATGTCAAGTCACTGGCTAATCATTGTTATATTCATGTCATTGACCATGTTACATTGCAAGTCCTTGACCATGTCATTGTTATACAAGTCACTGACATATTTTGGAATTTCAAGTCATAGTTATATCTAGGTCACTGGCCAGGTAATTGTTAACTTCAAGTCACTGGCCATGTCACTGTTAACCTCCGACAAAGTCACTGATGGTCACTGGCTATGTCATTGGTCAAGTTACTGTTAACCTCACCTAGATTCACCTCGAGGAGATTACTCCTCACCCATATTGGTCTTGAGATGATTTCTCTTCACACAGATTCGTCTTTAGGGAATTACTTTACTCCTTACCCAGATTTTCCTTGAGGAGATTACTCGTCACCCATATTAGCCTTGAGAGGATTTCTTCTCACACAGATTAGCCTGTAGGGAATTACTTTACTCCTCACCCAAATCTTCCTTGAGGGGATATCTCCTCACTCAGATTTCTCTTGGGGAGATTGCTCCTCACCTAGATTCCTCTTGAAGAGATTTCTACTCACCTAGATTCACCTCGAGGAGATTACTCCTCACCATATTGGCCTTGAGGTGATTTCTCTTCACACAGATTCGTCTTTAGGGAATTACTTTATGGCTAGAACTTTTGCTTCTTCTTCATAACATTCTTCTTCACTTCCTTGCCTCTGTTTTCTTTTACCCCGGCCTATGTGTCATGTTCGTATATCCTATATAAAATTGTGAAAATCAAAAGATCATTAGTGACTTTGACAGTAATATGATCTGTGACATATTCATGACTGTGACATAACCAGTAAGCATGCTCTCAATCTAATTCATAGGATAAGTACATAACCATGAGCAATAGAGTCTATAATTCTTCAGGGAAACATTAGACAATTCAATACTTGAGCACTTATCTCATCTCTAATGTGCTATACAACTGATCTTCAATCATTCAATTCAATACTCATGCCCATGTTTCAGTACCCATTTTAGATGCAAAATAGATCAATGTCTGTCCGAAAAAGGTACGGAAAATTCAATCATCAAATTAAAGAAATAGCTTAGTAATTTGGAATGCAAAACAACACCCATTAACACCCTCATCTATTTGAGCGTCTTACTGACGAGTCAATTGTGATGCTATTAAAGATCAACATAAACCCAGAACTAAAACCCAATTCACAATTGCAGGTCCATCATCAGGCAAGAATTTTTGAAAATGGTACTAACCTTGACAAAGACTAAACTTGAAAAGTGACGATCAAGTCCTAGAAGTTCACCTCGTGCCAGGACAAGTCCGGGTCGTCGTCGTCGTCAACCCGACGTAGATTATTCTTGTAGAGATCTAGCCCCTAGAGGACGAGGAGGGGCAGCCGGAGAAGCCCTTGATCAGGGTGCGATCGTGTGCGGCGGAGAAGGAGCAGTTGCCGTGGGTATCCAGATCGGAGCCGCTGTGTTTGTGTGAGAGAAATATAAAGGGACAGAGGGACAGAGAGAGATGCGGTGGCAGTTTTTGTAATTATTTGTATTTTCAGTGGTAGGTTGTTAAGGGGAGACCTTAATTATCATAGGAACATTTGTGTATCCTAAATTATAATAAGGCACTTCAAATTGACCTCTTTTATCATTGACCTTATTCATGGCTTTCGTAATCATATCTAATTTATGTATATCCCCTAATAAGTTTCTACTAGATATTCATATTATCAAATGGTTATTACATATTATGATGCTTATGACTAGTGCATCACACGCGTCAATTAACATTTTTATTTGCAAAAAAAAAAAAAAAAAAAAAATTGAGACGCCTTGATTAGTTACAAGTGGATATTAAAACAAAATCGAAGTAATAAATGGAACTATCACCTGTCCAATAACAAAATAGAAAGATGTCGTCGTTGCAAATCCCAAATCGACTCAAAACACACAAGATTAATTGACTTTGCTGATATGCAACATCTAACTCAGACTATTTTTTTTTTTCCTTTACCCAAAGCCTGAAAAGCATTTGATTTAGCAACAAAACTCTCAATAGCATTTCCATGAGCCGCAGTTAGCCAAGAGTACGTTATTAACAATAGTAGAAAAGTTTGGATGATAAATCCCACAAAATGATTCAGCAAGAGTCTGATAAGCATAAGATCTACGTAACCTAACCAAATTTAAAAACAAAGCAAATCTAACTTGTCGTCTTATGTATGTACATTAGCCATCAGTGAGGTCATCTTAGATGATAGTTATTTACAATCCATCTGTTTTCATTTATATTTATATTAATTATTACTTTCAACAAGCGAGTAGTTTCGTTTTTCATTTTTAAATAATTAAATAAAACCAAACTGTGAAGATCTACCCATGCACGTGCGTGAATTATTAAACTAACTGAAAACCGTTGAAACAAACGTAATTGGCAACTAGTGATATATATATATATATATATATATATATATATATATATATACACATACACACACTATATGTATGCTCAAAAACATGCGACGGCTCATCCGTACTTGCCGCACCCTAGTAATAACGAACGGATAATGATTGCATCTCAGTACGTCCCAAAATCAAACTCAGGTATAAATACATGCACAGAGAGAGAGAGAGAGAGAGAGAGAGATGGTCGACCAAAGGGAAGTTAGCCTTGAAGGTACACCAACATGGGCTGTATCAGTATTTGCTTTGTTTATCTTCTTGCTATCCTTTGCCATTGACGATTGTCTTCATCGTCTAACAAAGGTATGCTTTTGATATTTTTATCTATATGCAAAGGTTTAGTTGTACATGTACATGCATGCTTGAGATATATGGTGGGTTTGTAATCTGTTATTGGTTAATTTCATCATCAGTTTCTTAAAGGAAGGAGAAGAAAATCCCTAAATAAGGCTTTGATGAAGTTCAGATCAGGTAAATCACAAGTCTTTGCCTTGCTTCCTTCTTTATTCCACAACATCTTTGGAATGATCTTTTGTTTTGTTCTTTTGGTAATCTCTCTACTCTTAAGTAAACAGTTTATTCAGTGATGGTTAATGGCACAGAAATGGGTTTTCCGTTTGTTGTGCTGTGAGATGGCGGGAAGTTTCAAAGTCCAATATACCTCTTAAAAAGTATAAGCATAACAGGCTCATTCTAAATAGATATGCAGACTTACTAACTACGACTGAAATACAAGTGTTGTTCATAAGCTCTTGTTATACCGTTTGAACAGTGCTGATTACTGAAATTTATGCAAAATCAGATCTTCAAGTCTAGAATTTTGCTTGAGAACCAGTCTTATCTATACAATCATTTTCCCGGTTTTTCAGAAACCCCAAACGGATAACGACGGTTGTGTAGGCACTAAGAATAAATCAACCAGGCCAAGGAAAAAAATTTACTATGATTAATTAGCATATGTATATAACATGAAAACGATTGGTGATTTGTTTTTTTCTTTTGATGTAAGTTTATTCCAACAGAAATGATGCAACTGGGTTTCGTATCTTTGCTTCTTACTCTGTCCGAAGTACCAATATCGAATATCTGTGTCTCTCAAGTTTTGGCAAACTCTTTTCTTCCCTGCGAATATCCCTCGGACTCAACTAGTGTCTCATCAGCCGCACAAGTTCCAGCTTCAAATACCAACTTCTCTGAAGTCACCACTCAAAATTACTGCGAGGCAAAGGTACAGCAAATGTAAATTCATATATAATCTTTTGGTCCAATATTGGTCAATTATTTATTTGAATGTAGGAAAATTCTATAATGTGTTAACGTATGACATGCACACAATTGCCTTAAAAGTGGTAAAATGAGTCATCAAAATAGTAATATTAGTCCTTAAAGTAGTAACATGAGTCCTTAAAGTGGTAAATTTTCTTAGTTACCACATGAGTCCTCAAAATACTAAAATTTGTTCTCAAAGTGGTAACATGAGTCCTTAAAGTGGTAAATTTTCTTAGTTTACCATATGAGTCCTCAAAATAGTAATATTAATCCTCAAAGTGGTAACATGAGTCCTTAAAGGGGTAAAAATAGTTGATGTAGATATGCAAGACTCAGCAGGTGAACATTATTACTGTTCTTAGTTTACCATGAGTCCTCAAAAAATAATTTTTTTTTCTACTGTTGGATGTAGATATGCAAGACTCAGCAGGTGAACATTATTACTGTACTATAACTATGTCACTCTCAAGAAAAAAAAATGTCACCTGAGGACGGTCTGTTACCCATCACATAATATTATCTTAGATATGCGTGTTCAGGAGATAAAATAACAATAAACCATATTGTAATGTGACATTTATATAAAAATAAAAATAAAAATTTCCATGGAACACTCCCCTCGATTTATCCGCACCAGACTTGTGGACTGGGTTGTAAAATGGCGATATCATATCCGTCAACGGGTTTTCATTCTTCGCAAACACAAAATCTAGTCTCAGTCACAACCTTTCCCCAATGAAATGTACACAAATTTCAACATGTTCAGTTTGATCACGTTAATTCAACAAGTAAAAAAATGTTAATTCGACAAGATCATGAGCAATATTAATGATAACTTTGTATTCACGCATGTAATTCAAAGAAGCTATGGGCTTAAACCACCGGTGTTGTTTGGTTTCGTAATTACCAAACCAACCAAATTTCTAGAATTTTATTTATTGCAAACAGAGGAAAACATTGGAATTTGATTTGATAAATATAGAAAAAGTTGAAGTTTACCTCCCCCATTACCGGCATATTACGAGCGCACGGATACACATATGTATTGGCTCTCCTCATTATACTCTCAACAACAGGATCCTCATGAGAATTAAATGATTGAATTATTTCAATTTTTTTTTTTAAAACATGAAATGATCGACTTCCACTTTTTAGTACCTATATATATATATATATATATATATATATATATATATAAATTATGAAAAACGGGAGTCAAGGATCTCCCTCCTAAAAACCGAGATTTATGTCACTAAATCGATTGTATGGGTATAATATCATCATATTCTAAGAGTTATACTAACATTCATATGACTGCCATTTTAGAGTTATGATATTGTAAACTCAAAGAATTTGTGTTATTCATTTTATTTTGTATTCTGAAAGACTGGGTGCTGAAAAATTAGTCTACATATCGAATTTATGAAATACAAAAGTTGTATAGAAGCGATATATTTTAAAATTGAAATTAAGTTTGGATGTAGGATTTGATAATGCCGATTATATATACACCAATTCGAATAGGCCAATGCAGAACACTAGTGTACACCCTAGCCTCTCAGTAATCTCTTGTTCTCTCATAAAATTTAATAATTGTTTTATATTTATGTTTTATATAAATGAGTTTAGTTTTTATCTTTAATAACATGTCTTTTACTTTCATATTTACTTCAATATGGCATTCAGGGGTTGGTTTCTCTAGTGTCAACAGATGGAATCCAGCAGCTAAACATCTTTATCTCTGTGTTAGCAGTGTTTCATGTTCTCTACTGCATCTTGACTATGTTCCTTGGGATGGCCAAGGTATCACAATTACACTCCGTATCGTACATGCATTTGTCGATGAGACTTTATTACATGCACAGCAAACCGATATTTCAGCATCATGTGTGCGAGAAAAATTTGTCAAAACGAAGCGATTTCACCTGTAAAGTTGCTTATATATACAGCAACTTTACGAGTGAAATTATATCTTCCTACATGCTCGTGTTTAATTTTCTATAAATGCTTTCTTCTTCTACTGGTTGAATTGCATCTCAAAATTATTTTTGAAATATAGATGAGGAAATGGAATGTATGGGAGGATGAGACTCGGACACTAAACTATCAGATTCTTAATGGTAGGTCACACTTCTATCCTGCTGCATATATGTTTCGTACCACTGTCTGATAAACATTTATTTCATGCGCACAGATCCAAGGAGGTTTCAACTCACTGATCAAACTCCTTTTGGGAAACGACATCTAAAGTTCTGGAGTAAACACCCTCTTCTTCTATGGCCTGTACGTCAAAGTTGAGAACTCATGTCTACTTTCATTAAGCATACATCAAAGTCACAGGAAAATAAACTTAGCTCTTCCTATATATTAATTTTCGCTCTTCATGCTTTTATATTAGGCATGTTTCGCTCGGCAGTTCGGTGGCTCAATCTCAAAAGTCGATTACATGACTCTGCGAAATGGGTTCATTGTGGTAAGCAAAATAAACACACACATACACACATCGTTTACTTGATATGGCCAGAAAGTCTACATATTCATCAAAATCTCTTTACGTCCATCTCTAATAGTGGTAGACTAGTTCTCTAAACAGGTAGACCAACTTCATGTAGTTGTCGACTAGTTCAATATACCTAATACCGTACTATTACCAAAAACTATAATGTGGCAAACAATAATGTACTTGAGGGGAGTCCGACTTGATATTAAAATTAATATGGAACTCATGCATTTTCTAATAGATTAAGTTAGCTTAATTATGAGTCTTAGTACATGATTGTCAAACTTCATAAGTCCATGTGTTTAGAGTTCCATCCATGCCACCACAATCCCCTACATATACTTATCATTTGTAATATATATATATATATATATATATATATATATATATATATATATATATATGTATGTATTAAATTTGGAGTCACAAGCTAGCTCCAATGATATATAAATGTATTGCAAAGTATATCCGTATGTATAGACGTGTCTGGGTGTTTGTGTATGTGTATGTGGGACTGTGTGAGTGTAAGATCTGATCGTTCCTGTTTATTTGGTTCCCCAGGCCAACTGCACAGAAGGTAGCAACTTCAACTTCCTGAACTTCCTTGTCAGAGCTTTCGACGACGATTTTGAGCAAGTGGTTGGAATCAAGTAAGCTATTTTGATGCAAAAATGATATTTGTAGCAATGTGATATTAGAGAAACATGAATAGTACCAAGATCACTGATAACGATATTCGGCACTCTTGTAGGCTTTGGATCTGGATCTCTTCAACTCTTTTCATGTTTTTCAATGCCCACGGTAAGACACTTTCGCAGTGGATTTTCATTTTTTTTTTTTTTTTTTTCACGTCTTGTTTTTTACAAATTGTTTCTCATAATAAATCATCTAATCAAATACTCAAATTAATGGTTTCTCAGTCATTAGAGATTTCTTTTTATCTTCACTTTTTGTTGGGGTCAAACCAAACAATACAGGCAAGAGTCTGCAAAGTTATAGTTAAATTGATTGATAATGGGTAACAATGTGTGCTATATATCTTTTTGCAGTGTTCTATAACTATTACTGGCTACCATTCATTCCCCTACTGGTACGATATCATGCGCCCAGCAGAATACTATCTTTTGCTAAATATTACTTCAACCTTGTACGTAGCTTAATTATGTATATCTGGTGTGATTTCTTTATTAAAAGATTGTTTTAGTAGTGGGAACAAAGCTGCAAGTCGTGATAACTAACATGTGCGTCGAGAGTTATGAGAAGAATCCTGTGATTCGAGGAAGCTTTGTTGTGAAGCTCAAAGATGGCTTATTTTGGTTCAGTCAACCCAATTGGCTTCTTCATCTTCTCCAATTTGTCCTAATCCAGGTAGCTATATAGAAAAATGTGGGTTGCTCCCTATGCATGCATGCAAGGTTAAAAGTGTTGTTTGATTTCCGAGTTATCAGCAGTATGGTTCAGATTGGTTCACCTACAGTAAATTAATGAATCAGTATATCTAATAAAACAGTTCTGCATAATAATAGATTGGTTCAGGATGTGGTATAATAGTTTAAATTAGTGTCCAGCTAGCTAGTTTATGACTGCATAGAATTGGTCTATTATTATTATTGTTTGGAGCTGGTTTACCAGTGATTTACCAATCTACCGATACCTTAATGTATCGTAACTCATAAACATACGTATATATACTAGCATTTTAAAAAAGAAGCATATTTCATGGTTAGGTAGGTATGTCAATGGATACAAGTATTATGTGATAAGGATATGAATTCAGTTGAATTGGTTTGCAGAACTCGTTTCAGCTGGCATTCTTGACCTGGACATGGGTACGTATCAGCTCATAAAAGTTAATATGCAAATCGATTGATCAAGTAATATGAACTCAATACATCTTAAAATTTGCTGATCCCATGATGTTCGTACAGTTTGAATTTGGCCAGAATTCATGCTTTAATCGAAGAACAAAAGATATCGTCATTAAGAGTAGTATGGGACTGGGTGTGCAGTTGATATGTGGTTATGTGACCCTCCCTCTTTACGCACTGGTTACCCAGGTAGTGACTTGTGCCTCCTCCTTCAAAAAGATAATAAAAGCAATAGACATTTTTGTTTATGTTTTGTTTCTTAATTAAATGGTTCCTTATATATGTATAGATGGGGTCTGGCATGAGAAAAGCAGTATTTACTGAGCTCGTAGTTGATGGCCTCAAAAACTGGCACAAGAATGCAAGACGCAGACTATCGAAGAATGGATCCACTACTTCAAGGAAATCATCAAATTCTGCACATTTTTATTCAACCGATGACTCCTCATTTACAGACAATGAATGTAGCTACAAAACTCCTAATCCCACCACAGCGAGAAGCTCTTCTTCTACCTCCGAAATAATTGAAGAGCGCGTTCCAGCCGGTTTAAGTCCGAAGAATGGATCCACTACTTCAAGGAAATCCTCCGATTCTGCACATTTTTATTCAACTGATAACTCCTCATATCCAGACAATGAATGTAGCAACAAAACTCCTAATCCCACCACAGTGAGAAGCTCTTCTTTTACCTCCGAAATAATTGAAGAGCAAGTTCCACCCGGTTTAACTCCGAACCCGGATACTACAAGTTTACCAACTCCAGAAATCACCAGAGAGGAACAGAATCCCAACATCATCAACAAAATAATCTATGACGGTGAGATTTCTTTTGGGAGCAGTTGGAAATTAAAGCTGGAGAGCATGAGCAAGAGAAGTGGGGAAATCACTTCAATAATTGAAGACGAACTTAACTTCGATCGGTGATCGATCGTCAAGAACTTCCCTTCTTCTAAATTTTAACGCACTACCCAGATAGGTGTTTAAATCTATGCTCCCCATTGATTTTTTATTTTTTATAATAGAATTTGATTGTTATTCAATAATCAACAGCCAATTGGGCATAGCTTACAAAACTTACATAAGCATTGAAAATCCGGTAATACCTATGCAAGCTAAATCAAACTAATTAAAATCACTGGGAAGCTCACATTTAAGCAAGCCTGTCCAAGCCAATGTTTTAAAAGGCTGAGGCGTAGCCAAGAAAGCCTCAGCAAGGCGTTCCCCTTGAGGCGTGAGGCGTAAGGCGCAAGCTTTACGTATAAATTAGCTGTATTTACGTATAGAACTAGTCTTATATATAGAACATGTATTGTAACCAAAAAAACATTATAAATTGTCATCCATTCATAATAAGCAAGTACTAAAACCATATGATTCAACAAAATCACCAAACCTATAATAAATCCAAAGATATAAAGTTGAAAGACCAAAGAACTAAATGAGAAGAAAAGATGAAGAATGGTCCAAAAGCCTCTCCCTTTGTAACCTTATGAGGTGTGTCTCCATTCATGATGAAAATCAATTCCCAAAGGTAATGTTACCCATTATAGTCTGTCTATCTAAATCGATAACCCATTATTCTAATGCAATTAACCATGTATGAAGTCATGAAACAGCTATGTTCACATCCATGATACACCATCTTTCCGAACTTGAAGATCATGGTTCCCTATAAAAGTAGGTTTGACCTCCAAACATGGGATACTGCATTCCATCTCCAAACATGGAACCAGTCATAAGAGAATGGAATGCAAGAAATAAGTTCCATTAGCTTCCAGTCAGAACTGTATTCATTCACAAAGAATCAACGGCCATTCCCAAGCCAAACCTTAAATTGAGAAAGCAATTCTGCTAGAAGTATAGCCAGCAACTTTGGCCATAATGAAGCACCACTCCTTCGTTTTGATTACAAAATGATTACCATAAACACAATTCTACAAAAACTATAAAACCACACTCGTCCTCTGTAACTTGCTAATATTTATCCAAGTAAATAGAGATGGGCAGCGGCAAACAATTACAAGGTATCCAAATTCCAATTCCAATTGCACATAACAAAGAAACACAAAACCAACCAAAGAAAGCAAGGAAAGTTGAGAGAAAAGCAAGATCATACCTTAAACTCCTTTTCTTCAAAATTCAAATCGAACTACAACTCTCCAACTCTCTTCAAATCGAACTTATTTCTTGCTCCAATTTTGCAAATAGCCTCCTTTAGAACCAAATTATTGAAAAAAACTTATGGGCTCTTCATGATTTTATCAACTTTTCGAGTAAGGGATTGGGATTGGCTGCTCTTGAGAGTGAAGAGTTGGGAAGGAGGCTGTTTGAGTGATTTGGGGCTTGGCTCGGGTATAATACACGACCTAAATGAATCAAAACCCTCTCAAAACACCAAAACGACGTCGTTTTGGTGTGTTAAAAAAAAAAAAAAAAATTTCTCAGGCGTAAGCTCAGGACGCCTTAAGGCGCGATTTGGCCGCCTTCAATGCCTCCATCTCCGCCTCTGCGCCTCATCTGCAAAACAGAGGCAATTTCCTTCATGCCTCACGTCTTTCAAGCTTTAAGGCGCGCCTGACGCGCGCTTTTTAAACATTGGTCCAAGCATAAGAAAGCTTGGCCTCTTACGGAAAGAAATCATTCAACTATAAAACAGCCTAAGGCCTCATCCTAGCCCTAGAAAAGGAGTTTAGCTACTCATGTTCAAAGAAAACATAATAGAAAATTTTAAAAACATAAAAGAACTTATTAAATGGAGATGGAAGGTGAACAGGGCGATGGCAGCAGCTTTCTTTTATGAAAATCTGATATTGAATGGTACTTCTCCATCTTGACACATTCTCCTTTAATAAGATGCAACTTTTCCTTCTTGCTTTAGGCCTCTGGAACTCTTTAATCACTTAGCACAATAGAAAGGTGATGTGACACTTCTAGATTCCAAGGAAACATATGTTGGACTCTCAGACGGTCCATAATGCTAGATCAATCTTCCCAGAATTTTGCCAAGTCATTCAGGCCTTGAAAACTCGAGCTCTTGGAAACACGTCACAGATTCACGCATTGACTGAACTCCTGTACTTAAACTGCCATATCTCCCTCTAGAAATTTTGAAATCATGAACCATAAAATTCACCAGAAACTAGACATTCGGGGCTTTCCATGCATATAAAGCTCGTTTTCTGGTTATCTCTGGATCAGTACAGTTTGATCCTCAAAGTTAGCCATTGTGCAGAGGCTGCTTCAGTTTTTAGGATTGCAAAGCACCCTTCAATCTTTTTCCTCTCTTTTTGCTTCTTTTTCTCATCCTTGCTCTTCATACCTATAAACACACTAAACTAAGTAAATGAACCATAAACAATGAGAACTAAACATAAATATCAAGATTAAGAGGCACAAAAATATAGAAAAATATAAGCACATCAATTGTACGATTATGTTTCCTTGTAAGACTCTGATTATTTGCTTGTAATCCTCTATATAAAGAGACGTCTATTATCAATGAAAATACATATCATTCTCTCCCATATTCTGATTTCCTAAAACATGTTATCAGCATGAAGCGCTAATGTAACGCCCCAAACCGCACCTCACCAGCTTGGGCACGTCACAGTGCCGCGGGCTCTAAAACATAAATCGAATTCTCGATTAACATTCTAGAGAACCGCTAGGCATTTTGTTCGAAAACTTTTTGTAAAAACACAGCGGAAGCTACAGATACTTTTGAGGTGAAAACTTGAGTTGCTAAAATCTATTTCGTTCGTCCATAATCTAGTACTAAAATCATTCAAAGGACAAACCAGAAAAGTCAAACCTCGGTGGAGGCCGATTGCACCCAAACACAGCTTCTCCAAATAGCTTTTCCAAAATCTTGATCAAACTCGCAGATTAGGTACACCAGCACGTAGGGTACGAATATTGGACCATCTATCACATGCCACTTAAGCTAGCAGCGCTGGAGAAGTTGCCGGACTCGAAGACACGGCTACCTGAGACCAAACCCAGAAACGAATCATTTCAATCCGAAACCAACATTTCCACAACTCAATTACAACCAACCACATTGCACAATCAATTCGAAACCAACCACATTTCAATTCGAAAACTCGGAAGCATTGCTCTGATACCACTTTCTGTAACGCCCCAAGCTGCACCTCACCAGCTTAAGCACGTCACAGTGCCGCGAGTCTCTAAAACATAAACCGAACGCTCGATTTACATTCTAGAGAACCGCTAAGACTTCCCTTTTCCGATATCTCTTTTCTGAAACACCTTTAAAACCCGTTCTAGAAAGTTTTCGGAAAGAGGATTTCGAAAATCAGTTCATGAGCGGGTTTTAAAGGTGTTTCGGAAAAGAGATATCGGAAAAGGGAAGTCTTAGTGGTTCTCTAGAATGTAAATCGAGCATTCGGTTTATGTTTTAGAGACTCGCGGCACTGTGACGTGCTTAAGCTGGTGAGGTGCAGCTTGGGGCGTTACAGCTAACCCTGATTCCAAGAAGCCAAAACGCTAGAAAAGAAAAGGAAAAAGAAAAAATCTGCCAGTTAGCCTCGCTGTTAGCCTCGCCTGCGCACACCTGTGCCTGCCAGTGTGCTCCTGCACCCCCTCTTGCTAGCCTCGCCTCCTGCCGCATACCTGCACAGCGCCTTCGCTAGCCTCGCTTTCCAGCCCCGCACGTCTGCCTAGCCTCGCCTGCACACCCCCAGCAGCCCCTACAACCAACACGCAAGCCTCGGCCACAGCCTGCCCAAACCTATGCACGCTTCTGGCCAGAGACTTGCAAGCCTTCGGCCAGCGATGACTTCCGGCAACTTTTCTGGCAACTTCAATTCAAGGTAAATTGTTATAAAAGTTCCTGCTTTTGAGTAGTTTTCATTCTCTTCTTTTCTCGGGGACTTTTAATCTCCGTTCTTCTACCTCCCACTTCTTCTTTTGTGGGAAGATTAAGCCGAACTATGAGGGTTCGTGCTACTTCAAACTTAAAGTTTGTTGAGATCTCTAACTTAGAGTTTGTTGAGACTTTACGATCGACCACATACATCATTGTTTTGATCTAATCCAAGCTCTCTTAGAATTGAGTTTCTTGGGAGCGATTACGCTCAGAAATTCCTTTGTTTTCGTGGTAGCCTTTTTGCTTCGAAACTAACCCATTTTCTTGTTCTTTTTCAGGATGAGTAAATTAAACAAACTGGACTTTGCTCCATTAGGGCGAACTAGCTCTGGATATCACAAGTGGGTTCGTGATGTCTACCAGCATCTCAAGGCTCAAGGGATTCTATCAACAATCCTTGAGCCCTCCCGGAACGTGCTCACTGTGGCAGAAGAGCAAGCCTTGGAGGCTAATAAAACAAAAGTCGTCATCCTATTGACTTGTCATATGAATGATTCTCTTCAATACAAGTACCTGAATGAAGAAGACCCCAAAAGGTTGTGGGTCTCACTCAAAGAACATTTTGGGAATGTCTGTGACTGTCTGCTTCCTGACTTAGGAGTGAGATGGCATAATCTCCGCTTCTGTACGTGATTTCAAGACTGTTCTTGATTATAACTCAGAAGCACTTCACATCAAATCATTGATGGAATTCTGTGGCAAAGAGACCACATATGCGATGATGATCGAGATGACTCTCTCTACCTTCTCCATCTCTGCATTGATGATGCTCCTTTTGTGATATCCTAACAAGGGACTTAGGATAATGCTCCTTTTGTGATATTAAGCAACTCATCTCGGGTGTAGTACTTAACTACTTAAGTCATGCATTTCAATCCGGTTAGGTATCTAGTGCATTATCCTAAGTGCATAAAGTTTCGAGTTGAAGAAATCATGCAAACCATACAATCTTATCTCTAAGTGATTGTAATTCACAACCCCTACATGCACACTTAGTGTGCTTTCATGCTTTAACATTCAAAGGTTACCAATCTCTAAACATTATATCATGACATAGCAAACACACATACTCAAAGTGGTAAAGTCTAAGCATATGCATTCAACTCTTGGACTACCATGTAGGTATATTAAAGAAAATTGCATCACATCATATTATAACATCAATCCATACAAGATTGGTTAGGGCTTTCAACCATAGCCCCAACAAAGTACTACTCACTCATAATTACATATACTAACTTCATAATCAAATCAAACACCACAATATAATCGAGAGGAAAAGGGATAGAGTTGGCGTAGTGGTTTGTCAGATGGTCCCCAAGCTCACGTCTTGGTGGTGGTGGTGATTCCCTCTCTTTCTTGCTCTTGAAGATTTGATGATAAAAGATAATGAAGCATGTATTATGTATTGTGTGAATAGGTGGAGTAGATGGAGAAAATGATGATAGAAAAGAGAGTGGAGAAATGATGTAGTAGTTAAAAGCTCATTTTCCAATCCACAAAGTGATCAAAAAAAGAAATCTTGAATTAAAGAAAATCAAAAGTGAAACCTGTGATAAAAAAAAAAAAAAAAATCTTGAATTAAAGAAAATCAAAAGTGAAACCTGAGAAGAGGATTTGGAGCAGCCATTGAAGGGTTTGGAGAGAACAACAGGCAATTTGACAGCTTTTTCAAGTTTAGAAGGCAGCAAAGCCCCAAATTTGGCGGTGGTGTTAATGGAGGTAGAGGATGAGAAATGGTGGTGGTGATGGAGGAGATAGAGTAGTATGGGTAGTATGAGTTTGGATTTTGGGAGGTGGAGATGGAAGTTTTGTGGTGAAGACAGAGAGAAAGAAGATGTAATGGGGTGATATCAGTGATGTTTTCTTCAATGGGAGAAAAGATGCTTAAATAGATGGAGAGAAAGGTGTGAAATTGATGATGAGAAGCCAAGATAGCAGCTCAATCATTGTAAGAAGCATGGAAGTAGAGTATGAGAGTGGTAAGAGATCCCAAAAACAAGGGAAAATGGTATGGAAGAGATGGAGTAAAAAGAGGGAAGTAATGATGAGCTATTAAAGAGAGTAAAGTAGAAAAATATGGCTAAGGGAGAAGAGTGGAGAAGCTAGCTCTCTTTATTGTGCATGGGAAGCATGAAAATGAAGAGTGTTTGAGTAGTTTTGGATCACCAAAGTCAAGGTGACAAGCATGGGAGAGAAAGTGTGCATAGAGATGCCTATTATCTAAAAGATAATATAATGGATTAATCTTGCCATAATCTTGTAGGATTCTTCTAGGACTCTCTTTGATAATTGCAGCAACATAGACCTTCCAAAAATGCACAAGAAATCCGCCCAAAAAAGATTTTAGGCCAAACTGCTATGTTTTGACTAAGATACGTTTTCTTTCTCTGAAGCTTCATTCTTGGACAAGGATTGACTTGAAATTGTCGTGATTCTGGATAGTTCTTGACTTATCCATAATCTATGATATCATATCTTTAAGAATGATCAATAAAATTCTAGAAAAACTCCAAGTAAGTTGCCGGAAAAAATCTCCCAAAAGGCTTCGTGAAAAGCTGATAGTTTCTGCCTCATCGAGAAGCCTGTTTTGCACTTGATTTCCTGCTGCCTCGTTGATGATTCTGACCAGTTATTTGGCTAATGTTGAAGTAAAAAATCATATATTTAAGTAATGCTAGCCCTTTTTGTAAAGGCGCAGTTGGAAGAATGCCAGAAACGCTCTCCAAAACTGTTCCCGAAAAGTTGATTCTGAAACTGCAGTTTTCTGCTTTGCAGCAATTGTTTAGCATAATGATTTCCGTGGATTTCCCTTGTAATTTCCAGAAAAAGGAGTGGCCAAACTTTTTCCTTTGCATCAGTACTTCATGGTCCATGGCTTCATTGCTCCATTTAAATTCCTATTTTTTTGGGATTCACGAAGTACTTGTGCCGCAAAAGTGGTGGTGCATATGTTAAGTCAGTGGAGTTAATCATAGGGAATGTCGATCGATGAGTTAGTCGGTGGTAATGGTAAGCCAATGTCGGCTTACAAGTCTATAAATATGTATCAATTAAGCCTTGTAATTAATGAACCAACAATCTTCAAGTCCTAGCTCCTCTGTTAATCAAAAGCTCCTCTGTTTTCTAACTATCACTACATCTCCTCTGTTTCTAACTTCCAAGCTTTTACCTTAACACTTTGTCCCAACAATCTTACACACATTGTCCTAAACACTAACATTCTTTTCCTTCTAAAAACCATCAGTCTTATTTTTCCAAGAGATGTAATAAGGCAATTGTCATAGTATCTTTAGTAAATTATGCCCTTGGTTTAGTTTTTCTTCAACTAGACTCATCCAAAGTGAGTATGATGTCTAGGAAAGTTTTGAGATAAGTGGTACTTAAACGAGCTTTGCTCCACTGACATCTCTCTAATTCCCTGATCATATTTATTTTGGAGTTACTGAAAGAAGTCAAACGACTACCTTTGTTTTACATTAGCTAGTTTTGGATTAGATTTTCTTTATGGTTAAAAAAACAATGATGTACACCGTTGGCTTATGAATAAAATTTGAGTTCTATTTATTATGACTCCATTTTAATTCTAAGCTTTTCTTTTAGGAATGGACACTAGATAACTTCAATGTCTTGCTGATAGTGCGACTACGCACACCATCTTCGCTGTAGGCAATTATTTTTAGAGATGTTGCCTACATATTCCTCTATGACTACGATGGCTGCGCTATCAGGATTAGTTCAAGGACATGGAATGGCTAGTTCTTCTTGCCAAATGGCACCTTGATTACTGTCATAGAAGCTTTCTAGGCTCCTAGAGCAAATCGAACCCTATTGAGCTTTAAAGATATTTGAGCCAACGGATTCCATGTGGAAACGCATACTAAGAATGAAAAAGAGTTCATTTGCATTATCTCTAATGATTGCAGATGAACGTGCATCTTAAAGAAACTTATGTGTCAATCTAATAGACTTTATGTCACTATAATTCGACCTAGGCACTTTGGACCTATAATCACAGTAGCAACTCTAGATTAATCGTTAACTGATTCAATTTTCAAAAAAAATAAAAATCTCATACTCTTCAAGTACTTTTGTACGTTTAGTCTTCAATTTAAAAATCAGTGTAATTTTTGGGAAGTCTTTACTATCTAGTCCCTTCTTCTTCTTCTTTTTATTTTTTTTTATTTTTATTTTTGAAAAGTTTCATTGTGAAATCGCTTTCTATTACTTGCACGAGTTTACACATGCAGTGCTCATCACTGCATATAGTGCAGTTGCATTGTATGCACCACCACCCACAATCATCCCTGTAGACAATACTACAAACAGCTAAATAAACCCCCAAATCGAAAAATATGAATAAATAAATGTACCCCCTTACTCAGAACTGACAAAAGCAAAAGCAAAAGATAAAAGGACCAGGATTCCCATATCAACAATGCTGCTACAGCCATTGTTAAGAGGCTATACACAAAATACCCTAATCAACCAGCAGTTAATGAATTGATATGCATACAAACAGGTGTTTTACAAAATCTAAAGGACCTTTAAGACTATGCCACACTAAGGTAAGGCAGGGATGACAAAATACAGAGGCAACATGAATCACGTGTTCCCCAGTTATAAAAGGCTTGGGAATGAAGCTGTAACCTATTGCTGTTTGGTTGGTTCACCAGAAGCCTCTCCATTATTATGCTTTGCAGGAGCCACTTTGGCAGGGGTTGAATGCTCTGACTGAGAAAACCGAATCAAGATCTGCATGAGGACGGTAACAATGCCCAAACCCAATGCTGAGAATGCAATGCCCTTCCACGAGGATAGAAGTGAAGACCAGTAGAGGAACTTTAGGGACCCCAAAACCAGTAAACATGCCCAAGATGTAACAACCTGTACCAAGCATAAGTTAATTAGCAGTACTTTCAAGACACCCTTGTAACAGAGAAAGGATAACTGAATAGTTGGCTAGTTTATTAGAGCAGCTAACCCACCAAAAGTGACTTCAGTGGCCGCCTAGTAATTTGCAATTCTTGATCGCCAAAAGTTTGCTCTACTGCATGTTTGTCCAATAATGCATCCTAGTATACCATAAGCAAACAGCAAACAACCAAAAACTGTGAAATTAATACATGAATTCCAGATTAGTAAATTTCATTTCCCAAGAGGATGGAGGTGAACCACCATTTTGGGTACAACCTACATTCCACCTTATGCAGCAGCTGATGTAGCACAAAGTCCAACCTATCAGAACAATTCATTAAACAATGTGGTGATGCCGCGTCAACTGCCCACATAAGATGGGACAGGTGGTACCGAAAAAGGTGGTTCACCTAGCATTACACTTTCATATATCATAACAGAAATGCTACAGAAATGTAACTGTGCAGCACATGTATAGTAACCACCTTGGCCACAAATGCTTCCTTACACCATTGTGCAACAGCATCATCAGTTTCAGGCAAGTCCTTCATCACATGCCTCTTGATGTGTACGTGCACCTACAAGTGAGCAACAACCAAGGAAAGATGCAAGTTTATAAAACGCATAATCCAAATATAAAAGGCCACAAGACTGCTGCTATTTATGGTATGATTCAATGAGTCTTAGCATAGGAGGTGGATGTGGGTTTTTAGGAATAGCCACTATTTATGTGAACTAAAATTATTTCATGTTTCAACCACTACAATAGCCATTTTGAAGATCTATGTAGAGTAAGCTTACCACAGACGGTCGCCCCTCAAACAGTCTTAGCATTGTAGGTGCAGGTGAACTTTTAGGAATAGCCACTGTTATATCATATATAGCTGGAACAAATGAGCGCATGTGACTTACTGCTGAGACAAAACCCTGAAAGCAACAGAAATAATTGAATAAGCCAGAGTACTTGTGCAACAGAGAATTATGGCCATCTTGTAAAGGAGGATTCGAAGCCATTATATTTTCTTGATGCTGATGAGAGAAGCAAAAGAAAACAATAACTATTGTTCTCTCAAAGTACTAGATCAAAATACACTAAAACCTATACCTTAGTGCGAGGAATCAAAACATTTCTAGGGACAGGTAGCCCTGTTGAGGCGGCATATTCCTGTGCTGCCAAAAGTTTTGCCTGTGTAAAACGAGTTCCTTCTACAAAAAGAGCTAACCAAAAGGGCTGAGGGTAGTCCTTCAGCCGTTGAATACCTGACTGCAAATATAATACAATAGCACTCAAATGAGATCAACGAGGATACTAAAAAAGTAGACAGACTAACACCAATACCCTTAGATTTTAACCTGTGTCGGATATTAGTCCGTCAAAATGAAAAGCACGACCCACAGAAGTGAAGTTGGCTAAGAAGTTAATCTACAATACTGTTGAAGTAGTACCACTAGGGAGCAATGGAGAAATAGCTAAAGCCAAGGGAGAGAAAAATTGAAGAGGAGAGAATTTAGATGGAGAAATACAACTGTTCAATTGATAGAGGCCAAAACTACATGATAAGGATAGGAATAAATCCTAAGATGATTACTTGATTTGCCAAGATAATTATAAACCAACAAGTCGCTGTTTTCATGAGAAAATTATTTTCATTTAACTAGAAAATTGATCTACGACTAGCAGCAGCAAACAACATAGTAAATGCATTTAATCGGTAACAATAAAATTATCTGCACTACAATAAAAAAAATGGCAGGAAAGTAACTACTGAAATGATCGTATCTAAACAAAAAATAAATAAAAACTAAAAATTAGATCAAAGAGTAACATATTGATAATCATGTGATTAGTCTCTCCATTCAAGACATACGCTTGGCAACAAATCATACCTATCTATTAAGTGCGGAGACAATGATATGTAAGTAGATGGAACCATTACATCCTCGTATAATCGTATTGCTTCAGATTTATCAAAACATTGTTTCCCAGATTAACTTAATGACTCCAGTAAGAGTTTTAAAAGGCATCCAACTTCATAACATTGTTTTCCAGCTGAATGAACCACCTTGACAGTTCCATATAACTTTTAATGCATATGAGTACACGTGTATGTCTCTATTATTATGTGTGTTTGTGTATGCGCGCGCACACGCGTGGATATATATGACACATTCACCAATACCTTTATTGTGCCTTCATCTTTTGCCCAGCTTCTTTCCAAAAAGAGATATTCAGAAAACCACATTGACCACCCTATTACCTGCATTTATAAGGCATCAGAGTTCATGACTAGGGTTAAGGAAACCAGAAAACCAAGAAAATGACAATGCTTGTGATAAATGACATATTAGGGTCACAAGGAAACTTCATGACAAATACAGAAAAACACCCCAAAAAGCAATTACTTTACATCATTTAGATTATGTTTCAGGATCATGAATAAGATGAGTGGCAACTGGCAACCCAACATTCAGAAATCAAAACCATCAATTTTTTTTCCTGAACAAAGTAAAATCAGTTCAGCAATAAACTGAAAACATTTAATACTATATTTAGTTGCAATCTGTTAGTTCAACAACCCCCCTTCCTCCCTTTACAATGCAGACAGCAATTAGAAGAAACCGAAATTCCTTAGTATGCCTAATTATATTACAATAGTCAAAACTAATGAATTTATCCAAGTTTCTTAGGTTACACAGTACTCCAGTTGGAGACAACATTATATACATATATATATATTATACACGAGAAACTTAAAGTGCAGGATCCCACCCTAGCATATAATATGAACTGAAATTAACGGTCTAACAAACTTCATCTAACACAAACTGACAGGACATCTTAGGCTGCCGTTGGAACATACCGGAAGAAATTTGGATGATTTCTTCATTACAGCTAATGAGCTGCCAAGGCAACCTGACCGCTGCAAAAATAAGTTAACTCAGAATCAGCTGTAGAAATTATAATAGGTAACAAAAATTACAATTTCATTAGTCTACAACATAATTTGTGTGTTTCACAACGAGTATAAAGTAAACAGATCATTTACACAAACCAACAAATAAACAAGTAAGGCATACTTTTTAATAGCTTGTTATATGTATCATTCTAATTTCACATTGGGTGTCTGGTTGCATGTATCTGTGCACGCATTGATTACAGCAATGATATATAAAGTGTACCTGAGCTAGAACCCATCCAACAAGCCAATCAATATCACTTTTGTGATTGCATATGACAAGTGCATGTTCTTTACCTACAACACATGAGAAGATACATGACCTTTTCTGCATAATTTTATGAAGAAAAAAAAGATATACTTAGTCCTAAATGCAAAGAAACATCAAGATATCAAGAACTTTAAGCCTTACCCATTAAACGGAAGGTTTCAGGGTCTGTGTACACTTTGATCTACAGAAAAGAGGGTTAACAAAATCAATATTTAAATGATCGATTTCAAGATACTCTAAAGCTAGTCCATAAGCAATGGCATAGATATTATTTCTCCTAATTTTAAGCGACAAAATATAAGATAAAAAGACTGAAACAAGTGAAAAAAGAATTCTTGACAGAAACTATAAATGGTATTATGATTCAGCTTTGAAGTAAGTTGATTGATATTGCAAATATTTTAGTATAGTCAGACACATGTTATTTTCCGGACCTTCTAAGTTCCCATGCTAAAAGATTCTCAATCAACTATATGAAACATCATGGCCAAGGACACACTCACTGTACTAGTGTGATATGTCACTAGTCACAAATGGAGCTTTTAACTCCAGTATGTCCGGGTAAGTTGGGGTGTTGGCTAAATCCAAAAGGTGAGTGAGTACTGGGAACTAGGTCTTGGGGGTGATTGGTTAGGGCATGGAAGGTGGGAAATGGGAATTAAGGTGGGCTAAGGCTTCTTGGGTACTGGCACACTTAGGAAACCTTTTTCTTTTCTCTCCCTGAAAAACTTGGCAAGGCTCGTAGTCTACCTATTCTAGAGTTTCTCCCCCCTGATAAAGTAATTTGGGGTTCACATCCTAAACCAATTGGCAATGGATGGAGTGACCCAAACCCTTATAAACCCATAAGCAAAGTTATATTTTTCTAATGTGAGAGTTATATTTATACACATTCTCAACACGCCCCCGCACGTGTGGCGATTTCTCAAGTCATACACGTAGACAAGTTATATTGGGTATTGGGTGACGGTGAGCATGTGTGGCCATCGCTGAAACCAAACACGTGGGTAACCTGCTCTGATACCATGATAAAGTAATCTGGGGTTCACATCCAAAACCAATTGGCAATGGATGGAATGGCCCAAACCCTTATAAACCCATAAGCAAAGTTATATTTTTCCAATGTGGGAGTTATATTTATACACATTCTCAACACCCCCAAGTATTACAATCTCTAACACTCAAATCTCTGACAAGGCCAAACACCACAATCAAATCCTTGACTTTCTAGTCAAGCAGAAACTATTTATGCTGCAGTGCCCCTAGCCGTAATGGGGGTATTAGCCTATTAGGCTAGCTGTAACATAATTTCTTAGGAGTGAGGGTACTGCTTGAAATTGGCACATCTCAAAAGGATGGGCACGGTCCCCGTAATGACTAATACAGACATAATACGAACTTACGAACTTACCACTCTTTGCACATCCCGACATATATAACAGAAGTGGGGCATAGCAGCAAAGTCTAGCAGACAAGGAAGCAAATCAACCTCAAAGCAGCACTAGGGCGTGAGGATATCTTACTCTATGTCGCCTTTTTTTTTCCTCAATGAATTATCTATTTATCTTGAAAAACCCATCCCCCAACTTCTCAGGCAACATCTTAACTTATCTCACTTTTTTCTTGATAATTAATCTATCTCTCATGAAAATCAAACATATTTATCACCTTAGAAAAATAAAAAAAAATAAAACACACAAATGGAGAAGTACCTAAACAAAGCTCAAGATGTAATGAAGCCAATTGGATATAAGAGTGTAAAACAATAAAATCACTTAAAAGAGCTTGAGATATATGGGTTAGCTAACACCTTGACGCCTGCCCACCAATCTATGATCCAAACGAGCTCCAGCCACAGCAGCTCTGCCAGCACTCTGTTGATTCTTCTGTATATATTCTTCGACACGGGCCGAATAAGAATGAAGCAAATCGCCTGAAAAAATGGATTAAGCAGGCTGAATTTACTAAAATCTCCGAAATATAAACATTTATATGCATCTACCCACACAGAATGAATGTGTTAGTTGAAACAAAATGAATAACAACAATAAGCTTCCAAATATAACATTTGGACCAACAGAATGCTACTACAGCTCTTTTTTTCTTTCCCAAATTTCTTGGGAATCAACATAATAAGCATTTAGGGGATGTAGAAGCGCAAAAACCAAACCCACCCATCTCAAAAAGGCCCACATCAAAACAAACCCACAAAGCTAGAATCAATCAATCATTCAATCACCAGGAGCAAGAAAAAGAAAGGAGCAAAACCCTTATGGTAATAGAGGCCAAGATTGAAGAAATCAACAAAAGAATGAAAGAGAAATGAGCTCAATGAAACCGAATCTAAGCAATTAAAAGACAAAGGAATCAGAGTAAGAAGGAAGAGGTACCTGAAGGAGATTGACAAAGAGGCCAGAGAGGAAGAAGAGGAGGCCGAGTGGAACGATGACAGCTGCCGCTGCAATCGCCATGGCCAAAACCCACTCACAGAGAAATCCCAAGATTCACAGAGAATTTGAAAAAAAAAAGGAAGATGATTTCAATCAATCAATCAATCAATATAAAAGGATTGGGCGATGCGAGCAGTGAGTGTGTTTGTGTGTGTGAATATGTGAATTTAATGTGAAAATGCGTGAGGGTGCTTGCGCGCTTTAAACGCCGTTTCTCATATTTCAAGGGAAAAACGAGGGACACTTCTTCTCTTCTTTCTTGTGAGAGAGAGAGTGCGTGCGTGTGATATGGGGTTTTCCGCTTCTGCCAGACAACAAAATTTCTTGGACAGTTGAGCTGATAGTCTGATGATACTAATAAAATTCCAACAAATTTTCCTTTTTTACTCTTTTCTTTTCTTCTCCTTTTTCCAAAAACAAAAATTGAAGAAGAAATCTTTTTCTTTTCTCAAGGGAGAAACATGTTTAGAGCAACTTCAACAATTTCTCTATAATTGAAGAAGAATTTTTTTTGTTTTCTCAATGGAGAAGCACTTTTGCTGTAAAACAAGCAATTGTTTGTGTTTTTGGATTACTTACGTGACATTGTCAAGTGGTGTTTTGGTCTAATATGGTCACAATATTTTGATAAAGGTGAATGCATGGAGTAAAAGAAAAAGTTAAGTGGACCACGTCCGACTTTAGATTAGCTCAGACATTGGGCGCATGGTAGTTTAGTTCTAGTGTTTTATCAAAAATAATACAAATTTTTTTTTTAAATTAAAGAGCTAATGCAGCCGCCCTCAAGCCTCTATTAATGAAATTGTCGAATACAAGGGAGAAAATTAAGCCTAAACCCCTGATTACAATAAACATCTAGAATACGTCCCGAAATGATTCATGAAGTCTCTACTAAATACATGTATTCAAACAAGCATCAATTGGCACCGATTACAACAAAGCATAATTACCAAAAGCACAGCTTTCCTACTACGTTGTACAATTTATATTTGAGAAGTTGCAAAAATTGCTATAAGTATTTCAAACCTTACTCTAAGGTGACTAATTATTGTATAAAATAAATGGTTTCAATCCGCAATGTAATGGTGAGAGAGTAAAATTTACATTATTTAATTTACAAAAACAATAGTAGATTTACTCTGTTGGAGATGCCCTTACTAAACCTAATTAACAAATACATAAAAGGGTTCTTGTGGTCGGCATCATATGGTTTGAAACTTTGGATTTTGGATATGAAATACAGTTGGCTTCAATCTCAATGTTGATGGGATGGTAGGTCCATGGCCCACCTCTTACCTGATGCTGTTTTCTGTTCTTTGATCAAACAACCAAATTTCGTCGGTACTGTTAATTTAGGTTTAAAAAATCGGCCTATTTCTTTCGGAAGAGTGTAGGAAAGAAATGGGTAGGAAGAACACAAAAATGCAAATCTAGAAAGAAAAAGAACATATTATCAATAAAAATTTTCTTGCCAAAAGGGAGTAGAAGAGAAGAAGTAAGAAAAAAAAAAATTCTGATTACCCTATTAAGAAAGAGGAAGAAATAATTTCAAAAAAAAAAAAAGAGGGGGGAAAAAAGAAACTCTTTAGAGAAGCCACGTGAGGAGTGGGTGGTGTGGGTGAAACAGAAATTACGGCGGCGATGATTTTTTGTAACAAAGTAGCCTGACGGATATCTCGATGAAAGTTACTTCGGTCCATTCCGATCGCTCTCGAAACTGTGTTGTCATCGATCCACGATCTATCTATAATGCTACTTCCAATCAACAAACAACTGCAACCTGCCTCGATCTACGTGCTATTTAATTATAAGATGGGATCGAAGTTTGCTATATTCCACTTTGGTCCTCTCTTTGAATTCGGTTGGTCAACCATATTTTGACTACTATCACCCCCAAAACCCTATCAAGGGTTGGGGCAATTACTCAATCATCCATATCCCAACTACCTTCCTTTCATGGATGATGGATGGGAGTCATGGGACGCCTTTTTAAGTTGTTGTACTTCCCATATAGGTGGTCCATTTTGCATCTTTCGTTCACGGTTCACGGTTCACCACAACTTTTTTTTTTTTTTTTTTTTTTTATCAAATCAAAAAACTTCATTATTTGTATATTACAATCTCAAACATGCCTGATGATGTTGATCAAAGTAGGTAAAACAGACCTAAGGAGTTGGTCTAGTAGAAGCATGTTAGGCTGCAATTGGGGCGGATGCTACAGGGCTTCTTCTGATAATAGGAGGTCTCTGGTTTGAACCCCAGCTTGTGAAAAACATCTCTTAGACAGTTTGGTACCTGAGGTATTGCTACTTAGACAGTTTGATACCTAATGTATTAAAGGAGACAGTTTGGTACCTAAAGTTAGACTTTGTTTGACACTTTGGTACTTCTGTTAATTTTTCTGTTAAATGTAAGGATAAAATTGACATTTAGAATATATGTATAAAAACATAATAAAAAAACATGAGTTTGTGGGTTGATTGCCGTTCTTCATAATTTTATAGGTATGAATTAATGTTTATGAGTTATGTTGAAGGTGAAATATTCAAATTTTATGTTAAAAAAATATAATAATCATATATTTTTTTTGTACTATTCTCTATGAATCCATTGATTTTTCCTCCAAAACTTGGATTTTTCCTCCTCTTCATAAACACAATGCGATGATATTATTTGGTATTATTTTAGGTCTTCATCATTTTTTGGGTCATTTAGGAGAAAATGAAAATGAATTAATATTTTTGGGTTATGTTAAAGTTGACAAAATTGAATTTTATGTTTAAAAAAATTTAGTTGTACGAGACTAGTTTCAATGGAGTACTCTCATAGGTGTTCACTATATGATTACTATATTTCTTAAATATAAAATTCGAATATTTCACCTTCAACATAACCCATAAGCATTAATTCATACCTATAAATTTATGAAGAAAATCAACCCACAAACTCATGTTTTTTTATTATGTTTTTATACATATATTCTAAATGTCAATTTTATCCTTACATTTAACAGAAAAATTAACAGAAGTACCAAAGTGTCAAACGGAGTCTAACTTCAAGTACCAAACTGTCCCCTTTAATACATCAGGTATCAAACTGTCCAAGTAGCAATACCTCAGATACCATAGGAGGAATTTACCCCTTTTGATAATCAAAAGTAAGTAAAACAGAGTATCACCCCCTTATATCAACCTTTTGCAATCATTTAATAAAATCTCTTTCAACCATAGTGGCTCTGCTTCTTTCCAAAACCTTATCCCAACAAAAGAGAGTGTTTTTCTTGCTACAACATAGGTTGCTTGGTTACACTACCTCTTTGGGATTTTCCTCCATGAGGTAGCTTCAAATTCTGATACAAGCCACTTTATATCATCATTCATCAAAGGTACCTTTTCTGCTCAGGTATAGTATAGTGATGAGTTGCTCAGTGCACTGATCAAATTAATTAGCAACGTCGCTTTCTAGCTCAACCTATTTGAACCCCACATCCTGGTAGAACTTAAGAGTTAAGAAGTATTGAAATATCTGTGATATTTCTGATATATCCTCTAATATCTCTTTTTTCAGAGAGATCAATATATCATAGGGGGATCAGAAAATATCTTATTTTTCACCATTTATGCAAAATTTATTCAGTATCGTCAAAATATCATCAATATATAAGATATTTTGGATATATCATGATAAAATGAAGAAGTATTTATAAAATTTTATGGAAAAAAAATACAAAAAAAAAAAACCTCCGTTTTTTTTTTTTTTTTGATAGAGTAATAGAGATTTCATTCAATTCCAAAGCCAGAACGGCACTTACAAGTAATCCCCATATGCATGTACCCTACATCAGTGGTCAAGCAGGTAAGGGAAAAAGTGTACCATCCATTAGTACATTGTCGCTCAAATATTCAAGAGCCTACACAACTACAAATCTCAGCTTACACTAAGAAAACTACCGTGAATCTCCCTTCGTCAATGCACTCAATTGTGGTACTCCAGGAGATTCATTAACTTGGTGTAAAAAGAAACCATAACCGTGCAGACTTATGCTGACTAAAACCTAGCCAACCTAACTTGGGTCGAAGCCCACTATCTTCCCCCAAAAGAGGGAGTTATTGAACAAGTAAAAAACAGAAACCATAAAAGCAATTGTTGAGCCCAAAAAGAAAGGCCAAGCCAGGGTCCAAAACGGAAAAAGCCCATCGCAGGCCTAGACACCACCTCCTCTACTAGGGCAGACGCTGCACAGCTGCAAAACGCGACCGCCACCCCTGCCACAACCGCCACCACCAGTGAAGCACACCCCATCGTTTGACCACCACAATGACGCTCCAAGAGTCCGAGAGAGACCCGGCGTACAAAAGCACGAACCCAGATCCCCTCGGATGCGGATCCACAGCACCCCAAGCCGTCGACTTCCCTCTTCACGCCGCCACCAAAGTTTGAAATAAACCTGGAGGAAACCGAAACCATCCCAAACCATGGGACCTGTGCTCACGACCTCCATAGCCTCAGAGCTGCAATCTAGAACCCGACGCCGACCTCCCATCTGAAACCCCAATCCCGACGATCCCAGAGAGACTCAATCTTGCAAAAGCCACCGAGCTTCGTTGAAAAAATACTCCTCGCTCGGCTACACTCACCGCAATCTGACGAGAACAAAGGCCCCAGTCGGCGCGGGAGCCGCCGGACGAGAATGGAAGGGAAACGAAACCCTAAGTTGAAAGACGACGGCCGTCTCTAGAGAAGGAACCAAAAAAATTGGTCTCATGAAAGTTTGTAAAAAAAAAAAACCTCAATTATTCACATATAAACATACATAATGAAATATGGAGGTTACGTGGGGTGTAAATAACAACGGTTTCTAGTCAGGATATGACCTCATAAAGAGGCAAATTAACCTGTTTGGGAAAAATACCTTGAAGTGAAATATCTGAAGGCATATTTGGGAGAAGAAAAATCCTCTCAAGGTTAATCTAGGTGAGGAGAAATCCTCTCAAGGCAAATTTAGGTAAGAAGTAATTCCCTAAATGCAAATCTGTATGAGGAGAGATCTCCTCAAGGCGAATATGGATGAGGAGAAATCTCCTCAAAGCAAATCTGGGTGAGGAGTATTCACTTCGAGGGAAATCCGAGTGAGGAGTGGAATTCAGGTGAGGAGAAATTCCCTTCAGATGAATTTGGGTGAGGAGAATTCATGATGGAGCAATTTCAGCAAGGGTGGTTCTAGTTGGACCTCCAAATTTGATATTTGGACATCTCCTACTTATTAAACCTCTAATTCACTTTTTTGAATACTTAAAAAGCTAAGTACACCTTCTTAATTTTATCAAAACACCCTTGAACAATTAAATCTATATTTTCAACAATTTGTTGTTTTTCTTTTCTTTTCTTAATCTCTATCAATTCAACTACTAAAAATTTTGTGAGGGGAGCTACCTACATTTTTTGTGTACTTTCAGTAACGGAACCAGAAAGTGATTGTTAGAGGAGCCGAACAAGTAGAAAGTTATAAAGATTTTTTCTTTTAATCTGAATTTTTTTTTTTTTGCCAATATGGATGGTTGTAGAAAAGACTTTGGTTTTCAAATAAATTAGTAATAGCTACACTAAAATATTCAATAAATTTACTTGTTTAAGAAAAATTTTATATTAAATGATAAGGCCATAGATAGAAATTAAATTTATTTTTATTATTTTAGGTAAATTATAAACTTATATAAGTAATATAAAAAATTGAATGTTGTATTAATGCGATTGTCCAAAAGAAAATTGAAGAGTATTTGTTTTTTTTCTCTCTTTGTCCTTATTTGTCTTTTCATAAGAGTTGACAAAGACTATTGATAATTGAAAAAATATGGAGTCCAAATATCAATTTTGGAGGTCCAACTAAAATCACCATTTCAGCAAAATAAAACAAACTTGATGGAGCTATATTTCAAAAAGTAACTCATTAAAGTTCAAAAAATTGATGGAACCATCAAGAGACTCTTTTTAGATATAGATGAAGTTAACATTTATATCTATTTATATGTAAATCCAATGAATTGACTCTTTCAAAAATTTTTTTTTTTTTTAAAGTATCTCTAATATTTTCGATATTTTTTTTTTCATTCAAAGTTTCAATAAATATATAAAAACTTATATTTTAATCCTTACTTGAGACCATCTAAATCCGCAAGAGCCTCCACGTACATGGTGTGCATAAAGCTTGCCTGGGAGCAACTTCAGCGTAGCACCTTTAAGCCCACCTGTACCATCCCTAATAAGTAATAACCACGCCAATACCATATTTTCCTTGCTTTAATTTTTTTTTTTTGGCTGAGACAAAATAGGAAAAAACAGATTTATTTTATTCTTTTATTGACGGGCATATGTTTTTTTTTTAGAACTATAAAGTAGTGCCCTATCACCACATTTAGAATTTGGTATTATCAACAGTCTAAACACATAAATCAGAGTTCACAAATTCAAACGCCATCACACACACCCATACTTAACAGTGAAATAGTTACAAAGCCTCAAAAGCTTCTTCAGTCCATCTCTAGGCCGCTTGCCACATCCTCGCCAAAGAAAAATGCACGAGCCTCACGACCAAAAGGTGGCACGAACCTGCCTTTTATCCTAGCCCGCATGACACAAGTCGGACGAGGTCTGAAACAAAAACACTGTTCCACAAACCTTCTGAACTCCCCTAGTTCTCCAGGTCCCAAGACAGTAATAAAGTTCGGACTAATAATGTACTCGCACTACAGTTGAGTTGAAATTTCCTCTAAGCCGCGCTCAATACGTGGCCACACCACTTCAGCAAATTGCTCCTCAGTGATCCTAAATTTTGAACAGAGCCCACCACCATATCTATACCCCGTCGGGATGAAGTCAAAATGCAGACGGCCATTCAGTACTTCTATTGCCTTAGAAGGCTCAACATCAATTGACAAAAGTTTAAGGAAATCCCAAATCTTGTCAGTGATACCTGGATCCCCAGCGTTTGTAGTTTTGGAGACTATCATGTAACACTCGACCGCAGCAATCAGTTTGCAAGAAAAGCCATGCTTCTTTAAGCACGCTTCCACACACTTCCAATCTTTTTCCAATCGAGTTGCTTGTTCTTCATCCAAGAACATACAGAAAGAGGTGAGTTCAGGCATGACCATCATCGCTGACCCAGAATTTCCTATATCCATGTGCTGTACATGTGGGTCCTCAATACTTTTCACACCTTCTGATAAATAATTATAATTCTTGAAGAATGCAGTTTTCCACCAACTGCTTGATCATTACTACTGAGGTTTCCCCCACAGCAGCAACAGTGTTATCGTTAAGAAATACATGACACTCCACCACTTCAGCAAGTATCTGTAGGGAGTGGCGAAGACATTCCCATCGTTCACGGTATTCCTCCTCCTTGATCCCAAATAATGAGCAGAGTCCACCTTCTTGATTCCCAATTTTGACAAGGCAAGTTTGCCGGCAATCCAATAATTCTATTGCCATGGATGCTGGAACATGAGTTGTTGACAAAAGTTCAAGGAGCTGCCAAGCCTTGTCAATGATATCTGGCTCCTTGGTACCTCTGGTTGCTGACAATACCATCGAATTCTTATCCAGAGTATATGAAATGCCATAGTTCCTTAGGGAAGACTCGAGCATTGGCAAAGATTCTTGCAACTTCGATACTCGTCTTTCATGGAGTAACGCATAGAGCGAGCAGACTTCAAGCATTCCATCTTTGTCCGACAAAGGGCCAGACTTCAAGCATTCCGTGTGCTTGGCATGTGGATCATCAAGATCATCCATCGATTGATACATTACAACTTCAGTTTCAAATCTCCTAATAGAGGTCTTAGGACACAGATTCTTGGTTATACAGTCTTCCACAACAGCCTTCAGCTGAGAAATTCTTTCAACTGAGCTACCCACAGCAGTCACAGCAGTAAAAGTGTTTTCGTCAAGAAAGATATGACAATGTGTCGCTTTTGAAAGTGCCTTTAGCGAGCAGAAGAGACATTCCCATCGTTTAAGATAGTCATCCTTCTTGATCCCAAATTTTGAGCAAATCCCACCCGGCTGAAATCCTATGTTGATGGTTTCCTGTTGCCTAACTTCTTGGAATATTTCTAACGCCATATATGGCGGAACAAGACTTGTGGACAACAGTTTAAGGAGATGCCTATGTAAGAATTAAAAGAATTAATTATGGGTTAGTGGTTTAACCACTAAGAATTAATTATGGGTTAGTGGTTTAATCATTATTTGGTGGATTAGCCATTAACGTGTTGGTCTCCAACACTACTCACACTAACAATTAATTATGGATCATATGAAGTAATTGGGATTATGGTGTATTCCATATATGATTTAATAGACTAAATGATTGAATCCTAATCGGTCAATTCTATTTCCATGATGGATGGAAATAACTTATGTTATTAATAGAAAGGTCCTCTCTCACCCTACAAATACCAAGTGCACAATTCCATCAGTGTGTGCAAGATAGAAGTACAAAAAAAACACGTATGAAAGCTTAAGGTGCAAGGGCTAAGAGAGAAACCATTTC